>NC_056740.1:458193654-458288654 GCF_019279795.1 Protopterus annectens
GATCCTAGCCAAGTTTATACCCTTAATTACATAATCAGCACATATTGCTCCTGTCCACAAAGGGTACAGGCAGAAGCCCTTTGGTGGAATGACAGTCACCTAACCAGTCATACAGATGGCATCTGCCAAGGTACACTGAGCTGCTCTGTCTGCCATTATGCAGGATTCTGTTTCAAAGGTGTGTTAAAGTCTGCTAGACAGATCTCTCCCACCAGCATGTATTACTAATGTCACATACTAGGTCAATGTCCTTAGAGTGAGTAATCCGTGTACCATGCCACCTAAAGATATGCACCATTTCCAATCAATCAGGGTCACACATTGCTCAGTATGCAAGGCAGAGATCACCTCTGAGTAGTCTGTATGCCACAGGTTACAATGACACTGATTTCAGGCAATCCCCATTGAACACATTCTGAAGACATGAAGTTCCCTTGTGAGGGACGATCATGTTGTGTGAACTGTCAGTAGTGATTGGAACAATACAGTACAAAATGGCCATCGTACTCGGTCTTTGCTTGCAGAGAGAAGAGTACATGGAGGTTATGAGTATGTCAATTTCAGGTGACTGTGCCCTGAATTATGACATACAATTCCTGTCTTATCACTGGGGAGACATGATGATCTCAAGTACTTTAGGTGTAAACCTGTGTGGCCAGGCCTGTGTGCCTAGGTCTATCACCCCTGAGTATGTACATCACATGTTGCAACTAATGTGCTACTTACTAAGAATATAGGTGTTACTGATGGAAATATTTCATATATATATTTGGATGGAGTTTATAGCCATTAGTATGTCAACAGACATTTGTTCATCAATACCCTCTTGTAGGATATTGACATAACTCACAGACTCTATGAGTGCTCACAGTTTGCAGACATCAGCCAATGTTGTCAGCCACAGACATTCAGTATTTGCTTGTATCATGGGTAAATGGATTCCAAGCAGTAGACAACCCAGGACTAAGCCCTACTGAACATTGCTGCTTACAGATTAGCTAGTGGAGGCAGATTTCCCTATTTTTAATATGTGTGCCATCACTGAGATACTTATTGACCCCTATAATGATATTACCATGGATACCTAAGTGGGTGCTTTTATCAATGATGCCTGAGTGGGGAATAGAGTCACATGGGTTGGCTAAGTCTGAGGGGTTGTATGCCCTGATGTCCTCTCATCCAGGTCCTTGGAGACTGCCTTGGACATGTCCTACCACATTTAACAGCTATGATCTCCCTGTCAGAAATCCAAACTGCATACAGTCAACCCTTTGCAGATCACATATATGTTTGCTGATTAGCTCCATGACTATTTGCCCCATGGGTGTACAGATATGGCTACTCAGGCAACTAGGTCTATAGTTCCAGTGGTTGGTGGATGCACCACCTCTGTGCAAGGGTATAACAGTTGCCATTCTCCAGTCAGCTGGGCTGCAGCCAGTGGTTTCAGTATGACTGCAAGGTGTTCCAAATGGTGTTAGCAATACTTGTCAGATCCCATGTAGGATGCAGCCTGGGATGTTAGCATGTCCAGTAGATGCTGTGTATCCCCCATAGAGATGACAGTTATGACTTGCTCTGTAGATGTGGAATCTATGGGACAGGTTGTAGGAATGTCATGTAGCACATGTAGTGGGGACAGGGGAGTGAAGGTGATGCAGAACCTGTGGGACAACAGGTTAGCTGTGAGTACAGATCCAATATATGTGGTATCATTAAGTATGAGTTCACTGACAATCTGGGCCTGTCCTCTGAAGTTACACATGTAACTACACTGTGCACTGTAGTTCTGCTCTGTGGGGGAGACTAATTTTGTCACATACTGTTTCTGCACGATGTCACAATAACACTATGTGCTTGTTTTAGCTGAGGAGGGTGTGCCTTCATTTTATGGAGCACCCTCACCCAACTGTCACACAGCAATGTCTACCTCTTCTTGTACGGCCTGCTAATGGCAGTTGTCCACCAGGCAGGTATGCTGTGCCATGAGGAGCTCGTGTTCCTCCTGTCAGGTACAGCCAAGTCTCTGCAGTTGTACTGATGTTTACATAAAACATGGGTGTACAGCTATGCATACTTGCCTGTCCCATCTGAAGGGGGAGGTACAGTCAAGCTATGTAAACCATGCCAAATGAGGTAATAAATTGCTTTGTTGAAGGATATTTCTGTATGTTCTGAAAGGGGGGGTTAGATCTGATAGTTTTAATGAGACTGATCTGTGGTCAGATCTCACCAGGGAAGACCTCACAGTGGTCACCCGTATTGCTTAACACATGATGCACTACATTGACTCCCCTTGTGGGGATGTCACAGCACTGGTCCTGAGCATTGTAGTTAAGGATGTGGATTAACCTTTGGGCAAGTGAGCTTCAGTATGACTAAGCAACACAGTTGGCGGTTATTTAATATCACCTCAAACCATGGTGCACGGATGTATCTCTATAGACACAAGTACATTCAAATAAACACAATTGGTGTCTGGATTCATGGAGCTGCTCCTGTAGCTGGCAATGGCTTGATTAGGTGCCCTTTTGGCAGTGAATAGCACCTGCAGTATCTCTGGGAAATCACAGTGTTTTACTAAAACTGGATATGTATGTATCTATCCTTAATGAATATGTATACACCACCAGCATTACCTTGCATACTGTCAGTTTGAGGTCTGAACATGTGGAAGGACGTGTAGTCAGATATGGCTGTGGTGCTGTCCACAGCCTTGAACCCAGTGTCTTTGACTGCACACATGTCTGCATATTCCAAGGTGGGACACCGTCCACCGAGTGGGGGTTAGTGTTGCCATTCCCAGCATGTAGCAGCATAACAGTGATTTTCTATGAAGATGGCATTCTCATTGCAAAGTTTTCCCTCCAGACAGTGCCTATAAGATGTCAGCAGCCTTGGCCAGTATTAAACTTAAGAACCCCTTCCAAACATGGCTTTAGTTCACTATATACAAATAACTTTATTAAACAATGGGTAAGCACTTTCGCTTTTTACTTATGTTATTAGCCGTGAATTTAGATAGACACAAGGCAGATTATAGAGACAGTCTGTTTTGTCTACCTCTTATGACATACATTTTATGCAGAATATTTTTATATGTAAAACTTTTTGTAGCTGATGATGTGAACAATGTTTTAATTGTTATGCTTTTCTTACTGTCACTTTAATTTTTTTTGGGGGGGGAATCTCTTTATTAATCTGATCACATGATCATTGTTTTCTTTATGATTGGATTAGGTGTAATTTTAAATAGTATCTGAATTACGGCTGTGCTCAAGGTCTGATGAAACAAAGGTTACTTGTATATAATAAAATAAAGCCGTGTTTGGAAGGAATTCTCTATTATTCCACTATAGTTATCACACTATACACCAACCATATCCAACTTCTTTCTTGGTGTTTAATATTTTATTCCTACCTATGTTCAAAGCTGATTGTTTGTGCTTGTTTATGTTCAAAGCCTACGTTTTGTTGTCATGATGTAACAAATTTGTAGTTTCTTATGTATACTACTTTTTGTTTACTTTATACTTTATTGATTATTGTAATTCCTGCATTAAAATTTACAGTTACTCATGAAGCTTTTCTCCCTGGGTCTCCACTGAAAAAGAACCTGTGTCCAGTCAGACATTCCCAGTAAAATTATGTTAAATAAATAAAAATAAATGAAATATTTCTTTGGATTTGGTTGTTACGTCTACTCCAACCTTAAATGAGTAGTCTACTTTTTTCTTGCTAAACAGTACTCCACATATCAAGGGTGGGAGATGAAGACCATCTCTGGTAAAGCATTGACGTTTGTTGAGCAAGTCATCCCAGGCAGACATATAGTGGATCCCCTTACACTGACACCACACGCTAAGGCAATTATTGACATCCATCATTTTCTATGGGTATTGAGCCATTGTCCTAGGTGAGGGTCAAATGCAGCTGATAACTATGGGTATACCCACGAGAGATACACAGTATCTAAGCTCAGTCATGTGTCTACATACAGTCCAATGACATATGTCCCTAGTCATACACACCTGCAGGAACTATGATGTCATCATTATGTTATCTGATATTCCTTGTGTTGCAGCAATGTGTAGTATGGCATATCATGTCAGCCCACAGACAGCTAACTGTGACCTTTCCCATATAGCCTAGTGACATGGACATCAATGTGTCTCACGATATAATCACCTATGAATAATAGGTTTGATTTTGTGATTTGCCTCAGGTGTTTCACTAGTGAAACAGTGGAGCATGCACTATTATGTGTACTGTGCTCTGCAAAGGTATGATTTTCTGAGGTATGTGTTGTTTGGGAATGTGTTTGATAAGGATCTGCATGCATGCAGATGTATGTGTGTGATGTGGGTGTGGGTGGTACAGACGGTGAGCTGTGCATGTAGGCAAAATGCTCATTGCCATATGTGCTGACTGCTCTATGAGACACCATGGAATCAAGGTTTGAAATACAGTCACATCTGTCACACGCTGTGTTTGTGTGGCATAGGAGTAAAGTGGTGGGGACAATTTCCACATCTCATCAGCAATCATTGTTAGTACAATTAGCAATACAGTCATGCTTGCGTGTACGTCACATTATGGCATCATTAAGCAATGTCATGACAGATGGTTAAATGTTACATGTCACCTTTATGTAGGTCCCCGAAGATAACACAACACCCGACAGTGTGCCATGCAATGCATTGCCAGCCATGTAGACCTTGGATTGACCATAATCCTGTCATTAGACTTGGTCCCAGTACTATACCTACAAATGTGACACTGTGCAAGTCCTTTAAAGTTAGGGTCATGCTCCCATACTCTTGGGGTTGACAGCCTGAAACACAGTGCTTGTAGGCACTCCTTGCAGTGAAGATATGGATGATTGTGCATGCACAGAGGACATGTTCAACTTTGCTGACATAAAGTTTTCCTTGCAAACGTACAATGCCTGTCAAGCATCCAGACAGCAAACTGGTTGTTGTGTGACATGATGGGGGAACACACACGTGTTCCAGGTACATAACTGTACAGTATGACATACCTAGGACATGTGGCATGTGGACACACTTTAGCCAAAGGTAGGCCAGTCCTCTGCAGTAGGCCTCACAGCCATGTCATGCAGATTTCCACCATTAATCTGTTGAAGGGAGGGATGCATGAATTGCTGTGAAATTGTCATCTAAGATGGATTACCACTTTGTGGTGCTTGTTTCAGCAAGCTTGGACATCTATGTCACCGGACATTGTGTATTATATTGTGATTCTGCAGCTGTGCTCCTAATCACAATCTGGTCAGTTCCCTAGTGACATACCACCAACCACGGAACAGAAGTCATGATACATGCAAAAGCCAATTGATTGCTCAGGTTGCTAATTAAGGCATCTACCTGAAGAAAGGTATGTGAAGCATACAGAGCCTTTTATGCTGTGAGACGACTATGTGGATGAACAAACAGGCTGTGTCCTGCTTCTCACCATGAGCTTCATAGTAATGTTTTGCATGTTATGACAGAAAAAGTTTCGGAGCATGGTATCCCATGAGAGAGTGGCTGTTCTGAGACAGGATTAATAGTAGCCAGGCAACAGCAATTCAGGGGACCCCCCTGCTTTCCGCATTTGACAGGAGGTAATTGTCCTTTCACTAAACATCACTTGAGTAGTGTCCAACTGCAGAATACCTGTGTAAAACCTACTGCCTTACCTTCACAGGGTATACATATTACACTTTCCTCTATTGTTTATCTATGCTCTGTACAGACACCTTGGATGACTCTATTCTTAGAACATGATGGAAGTAACTGCAATGCTTAGTTGCACAGAGGACAACTAGCATGCAGTGCCAAGCAATGTTCTCAGATCTCTCAGTTGTCTGATATGTAAAGCCATGAAAGGAGTTAGCTAGGATACAATCAGTAACAATGTCATACATCTACTGACACTGGAGCAAACACAGTTTGTTTGGCTCAAGGGCAGATTATACCTACCTACCCTAACAGGTGTACCTCATGGAGTGTTACACTATGCAATGGATGAGTGGATATGACTCACTCCACCTACCATGGCCTGACAAGGTGTTTGACAATATCAAACCAGGATGCTTTACTGCAAACAGTGTAGGAGATTTACAGAGTGGTATGTCAGCTGGTGGACAGCCACATGTCTGATAGTTATTATCTGTGAAGATAGAATTGGGTAGACCTACACTACAATGACGCCTGTCCCCAGTGGACTTCCCTCAGACATCATTAATGGAGTTCCCCTTCTAGCCATTCCCTTCTGTGTAGTCACAGTCACTGTCAGAGACCTCAGACTGACCACATTAGCAGGTGATTAGGAGCTGTCACTGAGTCTCACACAGAACCAACAGTTATCCAGGATGGCCTGAGACATACATTCAGTTGTTGTCAGAGCAACTGACAAGTAGTAAATGCCAAGGACTGCACAATACTATCATTTTGGAGGTCATCCATCTCTGGAAAATATAGTAGTGTCCGCACACTGCACACATCTGAGCCATTACTCATGGACTTATGGACACAGAGGATAATGTAGCCTTCAACTGTCAATGGTCAGAAGGATGTGGGGATCCATTCAATGTTGTATATGCTATACAGAAAGGTATGGCATGTAAATCCCAGACTGCCATTGTTATACTGCATTTGGCATGTGGGGTTCCAGTCAATGTTGTACACCCTATACAGAAAGGTATGGCATGTAAATCCCAGACTGCCATTGCTATACTGTATTTGGCATGTGGGGATCCATTCAATGTTGTACATGCTATACAGGAAGGTATGGCATGTAAATCCCAGACTGCCATTGTTATACTGTATTTGGCATGTGGGGATCCATTCAATGTTGTACATGCTATACAGAAAGGTATGGCATGTAAATCCCAGATTGTCATTGGTATACTGTATTTGGCATGTGGGGATCCATTCAATGTTGTACATCCTATACAGAAAGGTATGGCATGTAAATCCCAGACTGTCATTGTTATACTGAATTTGGCATGTGGGGATCCATTCAATGTTGTACAGCCTATACAGAAATGTATGCCATGTAAATCCCAGACTGTCATTGTTATACTGTATTTGGCATGTAGGGATCCATTCAATGTTGTACAACCTATAATGAAAGGTATGACATGTAAATCCCAGACTGTCATTGTTATACTATATTTGGCATGTGGGGATCCAGTCAATGTTGTACATGCTATACAGAAAGTTATGACATGTAAATCCCAGACTGCCATTGTTATACTGTATTTGGCATGTGGGGATCCAGTCAATGTTGTACATGCTATACAGAAAGGTATGGCATGTAAATCCCAGACTGCCATTGTTATACTGCATTTGGCATGTGGGGATCCAGTCAATGTTGTACATCCTATACAGAAAGGTATGGCATGTAAATCCCAGACTGTCATTGTTATACTATATTTGACATGTGAGGATCCATTCCCTGTTGTACATGCTATACAGAAAGGTATGGCATGTAAATCCCAGACTGTCATTGTTATACTGCATTTGGCATGTGGGGATCCATTCAATGTTGTACAGCCTATACAGAAATGTATGCCATGTAAATCCCAGACTGTCATTGTTATACTGTATTTGGCATGTAGGGATCCATTCAATGTTGTACAACCTATAATGAAAGGTATGACATGTAAATCCCAGACTGTCATTGTTATACTATATTTGGCATGTGGGGATCCAGTCAATGTTGTACATGCTATACAGAAAGTTATGACATGTAAATCCCAGACTGCCATTGTTATACTGTATTTGGCATGTGGGGATCCATTCAATGGTGTACATCCTATACAGAAAGGTATGACATGTAAATCCCAGACTGTCATTGTTATACTGTATTTGGCATGTGGGGATCCAGTCAGTGCTGTACATGCTATACAGAAAGGTATGGCATGTAAATCCCAGACTGCCATTCTTATACTGTATTTGGCATGTGGGGATCCAGTCAATGTTGTACATGCTATACAGAAAGGTATGGCATGTAAATCCCAGACTGTCATTGTTATACTGTACTTGGCATGTGGGGATCCAGTCAGTGTTGTACATGCTATACAGAAAGGTATGGCATGTAAATCCCAGACTGTCATTGTTATACTGTATTTGGCATGTGGAGATCCAGTCAATGTTGTACATGCTATACAGAAAGGTATGGCATGTAAATCCCAGACTGCCATTGTTATACTGCATTTGGCATGTGGGGATCCAGTCAATGTTGTACATCCTATACAGAAAGGTATGACATGTAAATCCCAGATTGTCATTGTTATATTGTATTTGTTACTCATCACACCTATCATTGAGTGCAATGCCATCTTTGCTATGTCACTATACAGCCATATCTTACAACTGTAGCAGCCATACAGGTTGCATGTTAAACCAATACACATTGTAGACAACATGTCCTATCCGATCCATTTCTCCTACATTCTTTAGAGGGGATGTGTATAGATGCCATACAGTGAGGTGTCAGACAGATCCCACTGTGTACTCCCCCCCATTTATCCAAAACAGGATTAAGACATGTATTACCTGTTCTACACACCTACAATATCTCTGTGGTATAAATAGTGCATGATGGAGAGACAGGTGTTTAACACATACACTACACTCTATATGTAACAGGTGACCCATGCATATGAAGCACATGTCTGCTGAAACACACATCATGTGCAAGTTACACAATGGGAGGCAGAACAAGGCAATCGTAACTGGTGTAGGACAACTGTCTGTAATGGACACAGGAAATCTGTAGATGGGCCATTTCCATCCCAACAGCTTGTAGATGTGTTAGCTCCCGAAACCCTGGTGACACTTATCAAGGTTATCAGACCTTGTCATAGATTAGGGATGCATGAGTAGGCTGAATGACGCTATTGACCTTGTTAGCCTGGTATACACATATGCACCTATGGAGCCATGTGCCTATAGTGCTGTACCTTGCTGAAGACATATTTCTTCTGTGCTGACATTCCAACCTGTTCTGTGACATCTTTGGGTTTATTGCCACTGTGTATCCATAGGTGTCTCCTACAGACTCTTGAAACTGAACCATAAATAGGTCAATGGCACACCTCTCATTGTGTACATCTACAGCCATTACAACATCATACAACATAAGGTACATAAACTAATGTGGCTTACTCATTATAAATGTCAGCATACAGTATCTGTCAGTGAACAGTACAAGTGGCATGGCAAAACAACCTTGCATTGCACAATTACATATTAATTTATACAGTCACCCTGTGCATCATCTTCATTTCCCTGCATTGATGATGAGGATGACGGGGATATGGCATAGGTGTCATCACTTGCACAGGGTGTTGTGTGGGGGTGCAGGAGGCCTAGGCTGACCCAGAATGTTGAAAGCATGTGTGTGAGTCAGGAAGAGAAGGAGGCAATATGGGCCATGGAAATGTGCAGTGTGTGTCTGTAGGTGACCTGAATTTGACAGTAGTGTGTGAGTGTGTGTGTGAACACAGTCAAGCTTAGTGCTAGCCCCACATGTCTGTATGTTGGACAGCTTTGAACTGTGCATGGTAGAGCTGAAAGTTCACTGCCTCTCTGCACCTGAACACAGGAACTGGGTCTGCCAGGAGTTGCACTGGCACCTCCATGTCTAAGGTAAGAAGCAGTGCTAGTACCTGACAGTGACTGCTGTCTGGTGGGACAGTGCCCTCCGTGGGACCACCCAGGACCATGAGCCCATGGTTTTCCACATCTTGATGTGGACAGCACAGTCCCATCTGGAGAGCTGGATGTACCGCCACTATGGGAGTGTGACTGGGCATGGCCACGTGGATTCTCAGTAGGTGGAGTTGCTGACCTATGTCCACGAGTCCAATGCACAACTCCAACCAATTTTTCCATCACAGACAATGTGCATTTTAAGACAGATATTCTGTGATCTGTCTCAGACCACCTTCTTCCCATTGCATCAGTGAACCGATCCAGGGTATCACCAATGGGGTGAAGGCAGCCATGGTTGTCAGACTGTGCTGCATCCATAAACCTGAGGATTCATCTGGAGTTCCTTTCACAATGTGCCTTTGCCTCCATGATGGTTGAAAACATATGCCGAGTGACCCGTGATGAGACACCTGCAACAGGTGGTGGAATACAGCATGCCTCTTATGACCACCCCTATCAATCCACCTGTGTGGAACCTCACCAGCTCTCTGGCTATGGTCAGTGTCTACAGTCACTGGAGCCATAGCTGCCACACTTTCCTGCTCAATGTCCCTTCCCTCTGACTGTCCAATATCTGTGGCCTCCAGGGACTGAGTGTGTGTATGCATACTGACTGTGTCTGTGGTGATAATGAGGGCAGAAAATATATGTAAACCTTTGGGACAGATTCAGCCCCTGAAACCTGCACCAGTGCTTCACTTTGGTCACCATTATCATCAGATTCTGATGAGACACTGACAACAGGTTGTGTAGAGGACAGAGACCACCCCCCAGTCACCTGTGATAAGAAAAGGAAAAGCAGTACATTACTACCTGCAATACTATGCTCTGCAGTACTATGTTGCAATATATGTAGAGCTGTATACACTGTTGCCGCTGTTACAGACCTATTCAACCCCCAACCTCATATAGTAGGACAAGATGACATTAATTTTCCCACAAACAGCTGTAGTTACTTGCAAATGAAAGCTCTTACACAGCAATCTCATAAGCAAAAATGATGTACATTGTTGACATTTGGCTAAACTCTGCATAGTTAACACATATGGCAATCTGTAATGTCCTGACAATACTGTCACATCTATCAGTGTGGTCACACCTACAAGGCATAGGCATGAGTGTAACATGTGTACAGTCAGAAAATATATGTGCAGTTGGCAATCATGCTGACACTACAGCAATCCAGCCAGCAGACCCTAAATTACATTTTAGGGAATACATTGCAGTAAATCTACAGCTGTAACAAAACAGTGTTGTGCATACCAGGAGCAGGACCACAGCCTTGTCCATTTCCTGATGAACCTGTGAAAAGTTAAGGGAGAGTTAATGTACACACCACCGCATGTTGCGCTATAGCAGGGTAATACGTCCATATCTCTCACATTTACAGTACATACTGTGTTAATAGTTATGTTGGCCAAAATCTGAGCAATGGCTTCAACCTGCAATTAACCTCCTCCCAAAAAACAAACACCTGTCACCCATGTAAAAGTATGCACACCCTGACATACTGAATGCTTCAGTATTCCAATGCTGATCAAACTAAACCTATCTGGATGCTTTTCTCAGCATCAGCAGAAGGGCACAGCATCTGGCATACATGTTTCCTGAAAGACAACAACATGGGAACACATGTCAGGATCACATACGTGGAAGTACACTATGTAGAGATACAGCAAGGACATAATGGCTGGCAGTATCCACTGCTTGATCACACATGTCATATTCCACATTGTGCAAACATACTAAGTGCATGTATACAACTAAGATACTAGCTTTAGTGAGCTGTATGATTACACACCCAACACAGGAGTCCATTGTAGTTTGTCCCCTAGGGGCAACCCCCTCCCCCCGGTAATATGTCAAAACAGTGCCAAACAAATAGCAGTGTGCTATTGCAGCCACTATAAAGGGACATTCCCACGAGACCAGTGTGCCACACTGACAAAAAACATTCCACCCTCGATGTATTGTATGTCCTCTGTAGGTGTAACAAATCTGGAGATCAATGACACGTCATTATCACAGTTCTAAGAAAGGGGGAATGAGGATTACAGCATTAAGCCTAAGTATATTCACACATATGTATGATGTTGTAAATAGAAAGGTTACATACCTGATGGAGTACAATACTCCTCCGTTGACATGTGTAGATATATAAAGTTTTTGGCAAAGTGTTGACTATGTGAAGAAAGTCTCATACAGAGTGGTTCCCCATAGCCAACTGTTTGCCTTTTAAACATGGTTCTCATTAGCAGGTGATTGCCTCTTAACCAATCTGTGGTTCTTAAATGCTACTTGCAGCCAACACAGCTGATATGCAGTATAATCAGCCAACAACATGCAATAAGTGAACAAGATATAAGGCCTTCATGTAAATTAGAAGAGCTTTCTGATGTGTTGTGCTGGACATTATTGGGGTCAAGATACTATGTCATCACAGAGGGTACATCTGTAGTAGCTACCTTTACATACTGATGTGTGTGTTACAGGCTGCAGCTACTGCTGCAAGCAATAGGCATAGGGAGAAGACAAGAAGCTGTAGGAGTAACTGTGGGAGCTGTGTTAGCCTTGTTGTAGAGGCAGAACCAGAGTGAGGATACCCATTCCACTCACATTAAGGCATGTGTTTAAGGTAAGTATGTTAGGCAACAGTATCTCTAACAGAGTGCTAGGCAACATATTTGTTATGTCCTTGAGCAACATAGGGGATCAGTATACCATTATATCAACCATTTGGGCAACTGTCAGGCCACATGTTACATTATGGTAGTCATTTGGAATGGGTGTGCTGTCAGTCCTTGTTACTAACAGGACCTCCATATGTGTATGCTTTTTGTGCAGCTGTGCTAATCTGTAATATCATTATGAAATGATTGTATGCTGCACTCTATTAGTGGGCCTCAGTTGCTTTACCTGAGTTAAAATCCTCTATGAATGCATGTTAATGCATGACGTGACACTTTATGCACTTATAGTGTTGCTGTAGGGATACGCCAAGTGTGTTCCCATCTGCAGGCCTTTGACTTCCATCATTGAAATGCAGACATGTCATTTGAAATGCATTGTGTGGATAAAGAATGCATGACTCAGCCATTCATTGATGGCTTTACAATAATGTAATTTAAAAGCTACACACTTCTGGATTTGAACCCAGGACCATGTGTGGCAAAATGCATTGTTTGCAAAGTATTTAACAGACTGAGCTACTGAGTCATTGTTATGTCATGTGTGTGTGTGTGTGTGTGTTTGTGAAGGTATAAGTGCACACATACAGGCTGTGACTTACCTCCATTACATCCATTATTATGTGCCTGGCTTTATAGGGGTGTATTTCTCCACCAGATTCCCAGTTGAACGTTTATTTTGCCATTAATATTTTAGCAGGTGTACTTGTACATGTTGCTGATAAAAGTGCCAATTTACCTGCTATTAGAGACCTCAGTTACGTCCATTAGTCTATGTCTGGCTTTCTAGTGATGTGGTCCTGTGCCAGACTCCAAGTTACACTCCCAGTTCTTCCTTACACTTTCAGCAAGTTTGTGTGACACAGCATGATGCACAGCTCTACTTAAACACACTTAATGACAGTAGCTTGCAATTATTATTTTTTGCTTAAACCAGCTGTTTTAGTTAACAGCTGTGTGGTGTGGCAGATTAATGCAGTGGTCTGCAGGAGGGATGGTCTTAAGTTTGAAATAGGGGACAGGTGTTTTTGTACGTGCTTATTATTATTTGACGCATATATCAATATAACTCCATTTAGTTGAACTTAGCGACGCTGCATGAAGTGCAAAATATCTTTAAAGAAAAGATAAAAGGGGAGATAGTGGTGAAATGGGGTGCAAGCTAGGGAAAACACCGTGAAAGGCAGGTAGGTATGTGCAGGAGGGGTGTAGAAAAGAACCATAGCTATCTATTTCTTGTACAGCAACAAATGTGCACTTTGACAGAATTTGTAGATACATTTGGACTGTCACCCCCAGAGAGAGTGGTGAAGACAACATAACTGCATTGTCAAACCTGGACCAAATTATATGGGTTCATAGGACATGTGTGTGAAATAGAGAGCTATGTATGGGGCATTAATGTTAATGGTCTGAGGAAGCCTTTTGGCGAAAGCATTTACCTATCTACTGTGCTTAATAAAAATGCTTTGGATTTTATAAAGAATGTGTTACCTATGAACTTATTACAACTGTTGCTCAAGGCTTGTTCGATTGATGTTGGAGACATTACTCTGCACGGGGTTGCTCCTAGGCTTTATTGCTTATTGTATTTATACGTTTGTCCGTGACTGGCTTGGGAGCATTAATTTCTTTTTGGCTTTTACTTCATTATTATTTTCTGCAACATAACAGTTAGTTTAACAGAATATATTAATATTAAATCATAATAATAAATAATAAATTAAAGAAGATAAGTTGTGGGGGGAGAGAGAAAAACATACCATTAGTGATGTCACAGATGATATTCATACACAGACTGCTATTACAAACTTCTACTGGTGTGTAGTGTCAGTTGTGAGTACAGTGACTACAATTCTCCTATAGCTGATGTAGCACACACATACCTCTTAAGCTGTTAGCATGGGACATTATGGGCCAAGCACAACCTCACCAACACTGCCAGGCATATCGACAGGTTAGTAAGACTCCAATGAATGCTGCAGAATTCCCACCTATTGGGCCTTAATATAGGCTGTTTTCCTATCCTTACACTTCATACTGTAATATTCAAAAAAGTGCCACGTTGCTTAATATCAGGCAAACCAGCTTAGCAGAGCATCACATAAACCCGCACAACCGTGTTTTAGCGAAGCTTAGCAATGCGCAAACAGGAGTAGCTATTAACCATGTTTAAGTAGTGCTTAGTACCACACAGCTTTTCCAAATGTAACACTTTTAGGTTTATATTAAACCACCCTTTGGGTCACCTCACACATTACTACAGCAATAAATGTGAAAAGGTATGACTGCTGGGGACTCAAACCCCAGACCTACAACACTTTAAGCCATGACTCTACCTATTTAGCTACTTGGATAGCAAGAAAATAGGTATACCTTCACATAGGTTCATAGGCTCTTAGGTGTGTATGAGCCTGGAGCCTTTACAAGCCTAGCCCATAGAAGTGCAATGGCATCATGCTGTCATTAGTTCTTGGTGCCTCGATCAATAGAACCACTGGAGTGATCCCCGGTGTGAACTTTCTATTTTCCATCCACTCATCAAGATTTCTCTTGAAAAGTGCCAGTTAAGTGCTCTGCTTGACATGTATGGGAAGCCTATTTCAGAGCATGGGCAGTCTCTGGGTTATGATCCTGTCCCTCCAGCATGTTCTGTTGATTGTGGTAATGAGGTTGAGGTCCCTGGAGTGTGTGGTGTGGAGGGATTGGGATTTCTTTAGATATAGCATTTCTAACAGAGCTGGGTCAGACATGGCTTTGTAAGTCAACCAGAGATCATCTCTTAATAGATGATATGAGACCAAGAAAAGCTGGAGTTTTTTGAGTCTGTCCATGTAGAACATGTATTTAAGGCCTAAGATCCTCTTCATATACTACTAAGCTACCTGTTAGCATTGCTAAGCACCTCGCCACACATACGGCCATTCACAAAAATAAAATAAAAACATGTAGACAAAACTAAATAATTAATTACTTCCAGTCTCTATTTTTAGATATTTGGCAGGTGTGAGCTGTGAATTTGTAAGCACAGCTCGGCACTGCTGCACTCCACACCACAAGTATTACAAGAAACCAAAATAAATTATTACATCTGGTTTCTATTTGTATATGTCTGGCAGGTGCCAGCTGCATATTTGTAAGCACTCCATGCCACACAGCACAATTGGGCATTAAAAAAAAAACAATGAATGAAACAAAATATATTAAAATTCACACATATTTCTACATTAGCAGGGTACATTGCATGGATTCTTATCCTGTACATAACACCTGTCCAGGAATTTCCTGGACAATCCACAACCACAGGACAGCCTCTGCACTACTGCCGACATGGCTTCAGTATCCCTGTTACTATCTCCCTCAGCGCCATGCCATGATTAATATACGTGGTGCACTGCCGAGGGGGGAACCATGGCCATGTAAACGGGTACATTCTGTGTAGGCTCTACACAGACACTACACAGATTTTATTGAATCCTGGGGGGAGTCTTTCCAACTAGAAGTTACATTAATTCCCAGATATTTTATTTGCATATTCTCCCAATTAAATTCCTTGTAATTAAAAAAAGTATTTAATTATTATTAATAAGCAGCATTTTTGTTTTATTACGATTAAAACATAAGCATGAAATTTTTTCATAACTTAAGGATGAAATCTTTTCAAAACATTTTATTGAATTATTTATATCTTCTTTTTTTTTTCCATAATAAATTTTTATTGAAATATATTTTCCAAAAACATTACAAAAATACAATAAACATCACACACATAATACACTATAACTACTACAAACCATTTATACAATATCTACATGAAATGCTTCCTATATTTAATATATTCCTAAAATCAGTATCATGCTAATATAATATTGAAGACCTTTTCCCATATTTTCGGGTTATTAATATTTTTGTTAGTTTGTTTCAGAAGTAATTTATGTGCTAGTATATGCTTTATAGCCACAAGCTTAAAATTATTCCATGATGTCTTATGTGGTTCTAGCCAATTTGTGGCTATATAGAGTTTCATCAGCAAAAAAATATTCATACAAATAATAGTTTGCGATCTGGAAAGCTCTCTTGGAGGAATGTGTAGAATCATAAATTCCCATGACAGTGTAGAACTTTGATAACCCATCTTTTGCAGTTGTACTTTAAGAGAGTTCCAAAGTTTATATACGCATTTACAAGAATTATTTATATCTTCTAATGAAGATTTAAAGTCAGTACTTGTTAGCAAGATGTCATCAGCAAATAACTGAATTTTGAAAATATTGCTACTATCTGTGGAAAACCCCTTGGTCATTGTGTTAGATGTGATAAAATCAGCAATTAAGGTTCTATTGACAAAGCAAACAAAGTAGACAAAGGACGTCCTTGTTTTATGCCCCCTCCCTCCCTCTTCACTTTCCTTGGCTGCTGTCATTAAGCACAAAAGTATTACTCAGGCTACTTACATACATATGCCATCCTATTGTATTCCATAAATCCAGAATATTGAGCACCGACCCAGCTACTTTTAAACTTAGTCACTTGAGTTGTTTGGCCTTAGTACCAAATTGTCTCTGGTCCCACCTAACCTGCTCGTCCTTAGTACCAAATTGTCTTTGGCTCCACCTAACCTGCTCATCCTTAGTACCAAATTGTCTCTGGTCCCACCTAACCTGCTCGTCCTTAGTACCAAATTGTCTTTGGCTCCACCTAACCTGCTCATCCTTAGTACCAAACTGTCTCTGGTCCCATCTAACCTGCTCGTCCTTAGTACCAAATTGTCTCTGGTCCCACCTAACCTGCTCATCCTTAGTACCAAATTGTCTTTGGCTCCACCTAACCTGCTCATCCTTAGTACCAGATTGTCTCTGGTCCCACCTAACCTGCTCATCCTTAGTACCAGATTGTCTTTGGTCCCACCTAACCTGCTCATCCTTAGTACCAAATTGTCTCTGGTCCCACCTAACCTGCTCATACTAATGGGCACAGAAGAGCAAACTGGGAAGTTCTGCCCTTTTAATGGCCAAAGCTTGAGATGACCTCTCTTTCATGTTTTCCTACTTGCTGAGTGCACAACGTGACACCTACAAGTAGTGACCTCTTGTTATCCATCTTACATTTTAAATGTGCAACATCTAAGACAAGGCTACAGAGCCTTCTGTATATTTTGTGTTCTACCATAGTTAAATAATCAACTGCTGCATTTACTTTACCCAATTAAACACAGATGCATTGGACAAGATGGATGACAGCCTGCTGCTTACTCTTCAGTTGACAGCTTTTTTAAGACTAGTCTCCTAAGACTGCACACAAACTGCTTTATGCTCACAAATAATGAAGGTTTCTCAACACTAATAATTCCAGCTGTGGGACATAATTAATCTAGAGGGTTCCCTCCCACCTAAAATCTTGCCCTATCAGCTTCATACATCTGCAAAACAAACCTTCATTATTCACAGCAAAATGTCTTATACTGAAGATGTAAAACGTTACCTCTGAAGCTTCCTAGAAATAAAATTAAACTTCAGCAAAAATCAGGTTACCCATTCACCTCATACATACCTGCCTACCATAAGTAGTTACCGTGAGGAAAAACATTCCATATTTATCACTGAGTCATAGCAGCAATAAAAATGTTTTAGCAATAGGTGGCTACATTGTCAGGCACACTGACTCATCCCTCACAAGGTTAAACAAAAAGAACATTCCTGTGAGATGTCTATCAGGTGCCAGGTTCACTAATGTCACAAGGGCCCCAAGGACAGGACCATAAATCTTGATATATGACTATAACATGGTAAAATACATGTAGGAGTGAACGAGATGGGAAATTAAATGCTGTTTCAAGAGAGACATTTCAGAACATTCCATGTTTTTTACAGATTAAAAATATTGGTAAGAGGCTGGACCTGAACCATTCATTCAACTTGAGTGATGCCAAGATCCAAAGAAAAGCTTCAACAATCAGTCAGCTTAGTTAGTCAGGCGTTTGTTTATTGCATGTGCCAACTGGGAATGTCTGAATAGCAGAGGCCGGAGGTTCATTTATTTATTACATTTGTCAACCGGTAAGTCTGAATGGACACAAAACCCCTTTTAAGCAGGGGACTGAGGAGAGGACTTCTAAGTAATATATATACATTTATAAGGTTATACATAGTACAGAAAAACGCTTTTTATGCATGTTTATAAATAGTATGGAAAAGACATACAATATAAATTAAGGTCTTCTACAGAGTAACATAGGAAAGACATATTATACAATTAACTCACAGATGCAATTAATGACAGTAGTGGGTAGTTCCCTGATTCAGTTTAAAAAGAGAGGCAGCCTGATTCAATAAAGTCTACACGGTCCGTTTACACTGTGTGCATGTTGCACGGTAACATGCACATGGTAGTTCACACTTTTAGATTCAATAACCGGCTCTACATGGTGTGTAAAGTCACTCAGAACCATATAAACAAGGTAAAATATTGTGGCATGCAAATTATAGCATAAGAAGCTGAATTGTATGGTAATCAACCAATCCAAAATGGAGAAGCTATTGAACTAGCTATAAAGCAACCATATAGACTCAGTGCTGGTTTTCCCTGCAAATTCCAAAGCCTATTAGAATACAGCCATGGAAAGGAGTCTACACAGAAACAGTGCTAGGGGCTGCTGTTGCTTTAATTCATGTGTCTGTGCAACAGGGTGAAGTCTATGCTGCTAACAGACCATGGCCAAGAAGACCACAGTTAACTTATCACAATCTGTATGAGATGGAAATTTTAGAGCACTACAGGTTAGACAGAGACACACTACAGGAACTTTACAACCTCTGTTGTCCTCAACTCAGACTCAGGGTGAACCAAGGGGAAACAATACCAGTGAGACAAAGGTATGTGTAGCACTTCGAATTTTAGCTACAGGATTCTCCATCAATTCCTGAATGTTATGCTCCAACATGCTAGTGACCATATATACTTTCCCTGAACTCACGAGGATAGGGCCAGAAATATTCAGGACTTCTACCCTGTAGCACACTACCCTGAAGTACTGGCTGCCATATATTGTACACAGAAATTAAGGCACCACCCAGGGAACAGGCAAGGCTCTAAATAAATACAAATGGCCTCCACTCTATTAACTGCCAAGTTGTATGTAATCCAAAGGAATCATCTTGACTATATTTGCTGACAACCCAGGCAGTTACCATGACTCACATATCTGGCACACCTCCCAATTGTATCAGGTGTTCACTAGAGGTGATATCCCACTGGGTCATTTACTGGGGAGATGCAGGTTATGCATTGGAACCGTGGCTGATAACACCCATTAGAAATTCACACACACCTGCTGAAGAAGGCCATAAAGAAGCAAATGCTCAAACCAGAAATATCATAGAGTGTGTGCTTGGGCTGCTGAAGTCACGGTTCTGGTGCCTAGATACACCTGGGGAGCTCTGTAGGACAATCCACATACACATACTGAAATATTCACAGTACGTGCCATGCTACACAACATCATCCTGAGAAAACATCTTCAGCAGGATCAACAAGGGGAAGTGGTACACATCCCACCACCAATGGCAAGGTCACCACAGCCACACACAGGTGAAAAGTTAGAAGGGGAACCTGCAGCTCCAGGTGTAGGCAGACATAGGCATGCACAATATGCCCTCACATTGGCTAAGAGACAGTGTATAACACAATCGCTCACTTTCTTCCTATGCATAAACATACAGTAACATTGATGCCAAGCAACAATCATAGCCTTTACCTACCCATACAATGGATGTGTACTGCTTGCATCAGACAGAGCCATGCCTGAACTAAAACTGTTGCAACTCCTGGATTTACAAGGTAAGTGTTGAACCTGGAGTATATTGTAAAATAATATGAATGATTGGCATATCCTTGCATGTTGTTCCTTGTAGTGCGAGCAAGTAAAAAGTGGTTGATTTGTACAGAAATTATCATAACATGTGACATCATCATCATCATCAGCCCCTTTTTCCCATTTTGTCTACATGGGGTCGGGGAATCTTGTTAACTTTTGCCAGCTCTCTTGATTCAGTGCCATACTCCTGCCTACTTCAAAACTCATGCCTAACTGTCACAGATGTTTTTTTACACAATCCATCCACCTCTTTACTGGACGTCCTCGCTTCCTCTTACCCTCTTTCTATCTGTCCCAAATCTTCCTCACCAGATTGTCTTCTGCTTTTCTGCACATGTCTGAACCACCATAATTTGTTCTTTGTGATCTTTTCTGAAATTGGAGCTACTTTGGCTTCTGCTCTTATGTCCTGATTTCTTCATCTGTCCCACAGTGTGCATCATACCACCCTTCTCAGGCACTTCATTTCCATCACCTCTAGCTTCTTCATCTGCTCTGCCTTTACTGCCCAGGGTTCTGTACCATGCAGAAGTACTGGTCGTACCACTGTCTTGTACACCTTACATTTCAACTTCTTTGACATTCTTCTGTCATAGACTACTCCAGAGACTCTATGCCAGTTGGCTGCAGCCCCTCTGATTCTGTCTTTCATCTCTTCATTCAGACTACCCTTCTCCTCAGCCAACCCTCCTAGATACTTGAAGCTGTTAACCTGTTCCACTCTTTTTTCTTCTGTCTCAGTTCTCAGCGTCTTCTGATTTCCCCAGTTTGCTGCCATTACCACTGTCTTATCTGTGCTTAGTTTCATCCTATGTGCTTTCAGTTTTGCATTACATTCCCCTATCCTTTGCTGAAGTTCTAGCTCAGACTCTGCCTCTAATGCCACATTCTCTGCATACAGCAAATTTGTTGCTCTGTCCTCTCTGACCTGTTTACTAATCTAGTCCATCATGGGTAGTTACTGGGGATAAGTGGGTTAAGGACCCAGCCTACTCTGACTTATGGCAAGGACCCATGCAAACAGTGGGATGAGTGTATGTGCCCCTATTGGCCAATGTGTGCCCACCGTGAAGCCCAGCAGCCATGGGTCAGTAAGCTACTGGCTGGCCAGTGTCTAGTTGCCCAGCCTGGGTTACCTGGGATAGCTCTGTTGAGTGAAAGCTGGACTTAAAACCAATCAACCTCCCAAACATGAACTGAGAATTGCTGCACAATGTAGGTTCACTGACAGGATGCAGCTTGGAAGTGGATGACATGATGATACAGAGGAGGCTGGAAATCCTATGTATCCAACAGACAAGATGGAAGGGCAGTGCAGAAAAGACACTTGGCTTGGGAACCAGAGTCTACTAGTCAGGAGGGGGACAGGCTAGAAATGGTGTGGGAATTGTGGTGAGGGAAAGGCTTCAGAAGGCAGTGAGGGATATCATCAGAATTAATGACAAACTCTTGGCAGTCAGACTCCATTGTAATGATAGGGCAGTATTCATTATCTCAGCCTATGCCCCACAGCAGGGTTATGATATTGAGGACAAGAGTGCATTCAGACAGCAGTTGCAGGACCTACTAGATAAAGCATGACAACATGAATTGGTGTCGATAATGGGTGACTTGAATGTACATATTGGGACAGACATAATAGGATATGAATGACCTGAGGCATACCTCCCTGGACTACATGAAAAGGGACATGGAGGAGCTGTCCAATCTTGTAGTCCAGGCAGGTATGACCCTAGCCCTGAGTAGCATCCTGCCATCACTCAGAATGATATCACAGTACATGGACAAAATTATTGACTTCAACAATTGGCTAAGCTTTTGGTGTCATTCTAAGGGGATCCAGTATCTGTCTGCCTGGGATGACATGATCGACAAACCATGATGCTTTGCCAGAGATGGTCTGCACCTGTCGCCCTTGGGATTCCAGATACTGGCTAAGGCTCTAGAAACCCGTATAGTGACTTTTTTAGGCAAGGTTCAAATGACAAATTCACCACCGTAACAGGTGCAAGCAAGCAAAATCTGAGGGTATTGCTACTCATTGCTAGAAGTCTAAACTTCAAAATGCACTCACTCGAGGTGCTCCTTAAGATGGAGAACATTGACATCTGTGCAGTGACAGAGACCTGGTTCAAGGCTATAGACAGCACCCCTGCATTACCAGGCTATAATTCATACCACACCTTCCGGCCACCTAACCTGGACCGAAACACTAAAGGAGGAGGCGTGTCCATATTCATTAAGGATATCCACACCTCCAGGCTAGTTGCTTAGCATAATGCATCCGAGATTATCCAAGTGCAACTAACTCTGGGCAATGCCGCAATCCAAATTGTAGCTTGCTACAGATCCCCCACCATGCTCCAGGATTCCAACTCCTCATTTCTTGATACACTGGAAAATATTAGGGTACAACCTAACACCCTAATAATTGTCTATTTCAACTACCCCACCATTAACTGGGAAAACTACTCATGTACCAACTCTTGTGCTCAACGTTTTCTGGAATTTATAAATTCCAGTGCCTTGGATCAATTTATCCACACCCCCACCAGGGTCAGCAATATCCTAGCCTGGTTATTACCAACATGGGCAATCGATACTCCACACCAGAGGTCAATTCCTCGTTGTTCAGATCCAACCACAAGCTAATCACCCTAGACATCCACATCCCTCCCCCACCCCCATTAGTGAAACCACCGTAAAAAATTCCCCCAAAGCCAACTTCACGCTTCTTAAGACAGAAGTGGCAAACTTCATGACACCCATGCTGATAGACAATAGAGGTATGACTGCTGAATCCTACACAAATGCACTTTATAAGCACTTACACAAGTGCATGGATCATGCAGTCCCTAACAGAACCAAGATGCTATCCTCCAAAAAAAGGAAGCCAATCTGGTGGTCCCCTGCCATAAACAAACTCTACAACAGAAGAAAGAAACTGTTGCAAAAAAGAGTAAAATCCCTTGATTGGAGGAACACCCTGGTCAGCCTCAGTAAGAAGCTGAGATCCCTCATAAAATCTTCTAAAGCTAGTTACAAAAACAAAATCACCACTGACTCTAAAGACAACCACAAAAGCATTCTATAGCTATGTCAAGACTCTCAATGGCAACACTCAGATCTGCTCTGAGTTACAGCACAATGACACTAAATATACAGAACCAACTGATATTGCCAACATCCTAGCAGATAGGTTCAGTGCTAACTTTACCCCACTCTCATCCCCTAAAGGGCCCATTTCTATACCGGAAGAATGCAAAGTTCCTGTGATCACGGCTGCACAGGTAAAAAACACACTCTCCAAAGCCAAGAGCACAGCATCCATGGGATCTGACATCATCCCAGGCTGTGTTCTACATGAACTACAGAACAAACTGGCACCCCACCTAAGTACCATGTTCAATCATAGCCTCACCTCAGACTATGTGCCCACTGAATGGTGCACAACGATGGTTATCCCACTCCACAAAGGGGGAGCCACCATGGACCCCGGAAACTACCACCTCATTAGCCTGACGAACCTGGTCTGCAAGGCTAGGGAACATATCATCATGGAACTTATAAACAATGACATTGGTAATCCTCAAACTCTGGACCTCACCCAGTTCAGGTTTGTAAAAAGCAGATCATGTCTCCTAAACCTGATAGACTTCTTTGAAGCGGTCACCGAAGCTGTAGATGAGGGTAAGGTGGTTCACACATCCTATCTAGATCTCGTCAAGGCTTTCAACACCATCCCCTACTCTGGAATTATAGATAAACTCACTAAACAAGGTATAAATCTCAATGTCACAAGATGGGTTGCCAACTGGCTCACTGACGGAACACACACTGTGAAAGTAGCAGACTCCAAATCCAACTTCAGACCAGTGACAAGTGGAGTACCACAGGGTTCAGTCCTAGGTCATCTCCTGTTTGGTATCTGCTTCTCTGAAGTACAGGCTAACACAGGAGGTCTTTGGCTAACAAAGTTTGCAGATGACTGAAAACTAGGAGTCATAATCAAAACTCCAAAAGATGTGGACATCCTACAAAAGAGCCTCACTGAAACAGATGCCTAGTGTCAAAGCCATGGCCTCAAGCTCAGTGCCAAAAAGTGCATTGTCATCCCTTTTGGTAAAAACTCTGTACCCATGAACTACCACATAGGTGGTAGTCTACTTAACACCAAAAGTGTGATAAGAGACCTTGGGACACAGGTGGACAGTAGTCTCTCCTTTGATCATCACATCACCACAGTAGTCAGGAAATCCCTCTACATGGCACACCTCATCACAAAAGGTTTCTCATTCAGGAAAAAAGAGATCATTGTTCCCCTCTACTCATCACTCATTAGACCCATTATAGAGTATAATGCCCTTTTTGGTATGTACCTCACAAGACATCTACAACAACTGGAAAGGCTGCAGAAACATCTCAAAAGAGGATTGCTGGCTTCAAACAAATGCCCTCTGCAGACCATCTCAAAAAACTGCAGCTTTACTCCATTGCGTCACCTACTCAGAGGCGATCTCTGCCTAACACACAAAGTTATGTCAAACCCAGAGCTTTTGGACATGCTCCACTTAAAGAAATCCCAATCCCTCCGAGCTATATGCTATAGGGACCTAAACCTTGTCACCACAATAAGCAGAATATGCTGGAGGGATAGATTCCTGTCCCAGAGACGTCTCATAATTTGGAACAAACTACCTATCTATATCAAAGCTCCTCATTACCACTCTTCAAGAAAAATCTTGATGATTGGATGGGAGATAGGAAATTCACCCCTGGGATCACTTCTGTGGCTCTGCTCGACAGTGACACAGGAAAATAATTTTCTTGGGTGGTGAAAGCCAGGGTACCTTTTGGCTAGGCTTATATAGGCCCTAGGACCAATAGCCTAGTACTTACCTATGAACCTATGAGGACTGCCTGGGTCCACATGGGTGGGGCAACAGGAATAAAAAAGGAGAGGCCATTCTAGACTTCTGTCCAACAAATGGCTTGATAGTAGCCAACACATGGTTCAGAAAGAGAGACAGTCACAAGATCAAATATAAGATAGCCAACATGCAATTCAGGTAGACTTCCTCGTAGTAAGGAAAAGGTACTGGGGTAGAATACATGATTGCAAAGTCATCCCCAGTGAAACACTGGGGTAGAATCCATGATTGCAGAATCATCCACAGTGAAACAGTTGGCCCACAGCATAAACCACTGATTGCCACAATCAGCTGCAAGCAGTGGTCAGAGAACGCTGTAAGGTCAACAGAGACCAGGATGAAGACCTGGAAATTGACTGAAGAGAAAGTACAACAGTTCAAGGGATTACTCAGAGCTCTAACACCCCAAGAAGAGGATGAAATAGGGGGAGTTGAAGAAGAATGGCAGCACCTCAAAACAGCACGTGTTAGGACTACAGAATAGATATGTGGACCAGCCAGGTATGGAAGTAAGGTACATAAGGAAAGCTGGTGGTGGAATGTAGAAGTCCAGGAAGTCATCAAAAGAAGGAAATAGTACAGGAGAAAATGGGAGCTAGAAAAGACCGACCAGGCTAGGAAGGACTACAGACTGGCTAAGAAAGGAGTTACAATAGCCAAGAACAGGGCACTGGAGGCTCTCTACCAGCTTCTGGAAAGTGACTCAGTAAGGGGCACAAAGAAACTATATCAGGTTGCAAGGCAAACACAGAAAGATAAAGAAGATAGTCAGAGACCCTTCATAAAGGATGCCAGCAACAACCTCCACACCAGCCCATATGACATCAAAGGCAAATGGAACGAGTATTCCCAGCAGCTTCTGAATGAAGAAAACCCCACAGAAGCTGTACTGCCCCAAAAACAGCCTACGATGAGAAAAGAAGAGGAGGCCACCCTAGAAGTAAGAACAGCACTAAGGAAAATGAAGTTGGGGAAGCAGCAAGCTCAGATGAGGTCACAGCAGATATGATAAAGACGCTGGGTAAGATAGGGGAGAAATGGCTCCTGAGGCTACTTGTAACAGTGAGGAGAGAAAAGTGTATCACAGATGAGTAGAGAGTAAGCATACTTGTGCCAGTGTAGAAACAAAGGGACATCCACAACTGTGGGCAGTACAGAGGTATCAAACTCCTATCACATTGCATGAAACTTCTGGAGAGGGTGATTGATAAATCAATACACATAGTAAAAGAATGTAAGATGGGAGATGAACATTTTAGATTCAGATCAGGAATCAGAAGCAGCACTACTGACCTAATATTTGCAGTGAGATAGATAGTTGCGAAGAATCTAGAGATGACAAAAGAGTCCAAATGGGCATTCCTAGACTTGGAGAAAGCATATGACAAGGTCACAAGAAAGATGATTTGGGCAGTACTGTGTTGGTTTGAAGTCCCAGAAACATTGTTAGAATTATTGCAGGCTATGTACAAGAACCCAATGACTCAAGTACAAACAGTGCTCGGCCTCACAAAAGGGTTCCCAGTGGGAGTGGGTGTACACCAGGGTTCACCTCTGAGACCATTGTTTAACATGTGACAGCAAAGACTTATTTAACTTATATGTATTAATATTAAATAGTAGGCCTCAGGCTGCAATGGTTCACACAGTCATACCTCTCAAAAGAAGTCATGGTCACCACATGCCCTCAGTTTAGCACCACACATTTGTACTGGAAAATCATTAAAGACAGAAGTTAGAAAGTAATACCCATTGCAGTTTCAGACTTCACAACCCTCACAAGATCATTAACAATACTGATGGAAAAAAAAGTTTGATGCTATCAACTGTCTAACTTTCTAACATAAATATAAGTCAAAGGTACAATCATGAATTCAACATCATAAATGTAGATATACTAAACACTAAGTCACCTATGCACCGTGAATATCAGACATAGAGCTTATGTATCCCTGAATCCAAAAGATAGAAAACAGGGATATTACACAGTTATCACTTGCACAGGGTATTGGGAGAGTAGGATGCCTAGGCTGACATGAAAGTTGGTGAGTGTGTACGTGAGTAAGAAACATGTTGCCAGTGAGGCAAAATGAGTTTTGAGTTTCATGGGTGAACTGTGTAACTGCTGTGTGTGTGTCTGTATGGGTCCTACAGGTGAAATTGGTGTGTGAGTGTCTGCATGAACACAGCCAAGCTCTATGCTAGCTCTACATCCTGGTATGTTGAACATGTGTGAGCTGTGCATGGTAGTGGTAGCAGTTCATTGTTGTTGTAACCTACCACAAGAACTGGTTATGCCAGGAGTTGCACTGGTTCATCCACGCATACGGTCATATGCACTGCTGCTACCTGAACATGACTAATGTCTGTTGGACGAGCTTCCCTCTCGAGGACAGCTGGGACTATGACCTCATGAACTGCCATGTCTGGGTGACAACAGCTCAACCACTGATGGAATAGTGGAGGTACTGTACTATGGGAGCATAATTGAGCATGGCCACATTGGCTAACAGCAGATAATGTGGCTGACCTACAACCACAAGGATGCCGTCCCCCTCCCAGCAGACATTCCATCATAGGCACCACCCATTCCAATGTGTAATTCATCCGATCCATTGAATCAGCAGCACAGTGGAGACAGTCACACATATCAGCCTGTGCCCCATCTAAAACCTAAGCATTTCTCTGGAGGACCTATGGGAACATGCCTGTGTCTCCATGATAGCTCTAAACATACATTGAGTGACACTGGAAGAGACACCCGGATCAGGTGGAGAATGGACAGTAGGCCTCCTCTGAGCACCCCTAACAACCCTCCTGATTGGCCCCTCACCCACACTTGGACTATAGCCAGAGCAAACAACCACTGAAGTTGCAGTAACCACACTTTCCTGATTGATTGCCTGATGACCCTCCATTGGTCCAATATCTGAGGGTTGACTGGAATGCGTAATCATAGGCTTACTGGCCGTGCCCGATTGAATTACAGGGGATGGTTGTATGTCAATCTCCGTGTCAGATTCAGCCTCTGCACCCCCTGACTGTGCCTCTGTTTGGCCACCAACATCATCAGAGTCTGCTGATATTCTGATATCAGGCGGTAGGAGTCCCACACTTCCACTGTCAGGATCACCTGTGATAAAAAGCAGGAAACACTGGAAAAAAATTAATACCTACACTAACACTACTATAGTCGAATATATGCTAACAAAATAACAGTGGTGCCACTATTACAGACAGCACAGCAATAAACACAACAGTCCTGACATCAACAACACACATTAAAATATCTATTTGACCTGCTCATCAGTACTGACCTAAAAATGTTTGGCTTCCCATGTGCAGATGGTTTGCTCCCTATGCCAGATTGTCCTGGAAGAAGGTAAGCAAAAGAGAAGGACACATGATCACTAATAACGGTAACACCGGGGGTAAAACCTTTTTGATTTTATATGTCCATTAACTATGCTTTCAACAAGAACTTGTATGACAAGCCCGACCTAAGCCCCATGCATAATCAATCAGAATGTATTGATAACTGTAGCAATGTTCAATCCCCCCTAACCAATTTCTTATTAAACAGAACTAAAGTATTGATGTAAATATTTTAGTAAATAAGAGTATTTAACACCTGAGATACAAAACGTCTACCTAGAAGCTCCTCCTGGGCCATATTTGCTGTCCCTGAAACAGTACCACCAGTGTCAAGGACATGCTGTTCTGCATGTTCCTGGGAGCTGTCTGGATCCCTGACAGTGGACAGAAACTCTTCATTTGCTGTTAGTGGTGGCTCTGTAGCAGGCCTCCATGATGGTACCCATCCGATCATGGGCCACTTTAGTGGTTGCTCTGTAGCAGGCCTCCCCAATGGTACCCATACAATCATGGGCCACTGTAGCTACTCTCCTCCATGCAAATGAGATGATGTCAGTGACCCTGTGATGCATCTGACCACATGTCCTGCTGTGACTGCCTACTGCAGTCACATCTGCAACTATATGCTGCCAAATTTGCATTCTGACATATATCTCCATATCCCTTCTCGAGCAGAAAGGCACCTGTTGCCTAAAAGCTTCCACAATGACCTGATTCTCAGGGACACTGAAGGGTGGTTTTGGGAACTGAGACACCTGGGTGCCATAGTTCTAGGTGTCCTAAAACACAACAGAAGGATAATACACATATGTATCACATAACTGCAAAATAACTGTTCCCAGATAAAACAGAAAAGGTAGCATTTCATTATTACCCACTGAAAAAAATATAAAACAGTCTAGATGTTTGAAATGTGAGCTTCAGGCTGGATGCAAAACAAAGGAGAGTAACAGTAGGAACATGTCCTTGTTTGTGCCACAACAGAAATGCAGCTTGTTTCCCTGGTCCAAAAAGAGTTGGGAGGGTGGCCTAATGGTTAAGGTGTTTGCCTTATAAACACAAGATACAGGGTTTGAATCTCACAGGGGATAATTGGCTAGGCTTAAAATGGCTTGCAATGGCAGTTAGCCTAGTACTAATCTATGAATCTAAAAAAGAACAGAGCAAATGTTAAGCAGAGATCGCCTCTGAGTAGACGATATGTGACAGAGTACAGTTTGCTAATAAACCCATCAGAGAAATTCTAAAAGTGCTATCAAATGAACAGTCCCAGAAACATGCACACATTTAACACAGAACATTCCATTTTAAAGTATTGCCAATCATGTATACCTGTGAACTGCCCTGACAAACATCCCCATGCCATCAGTACATTTTAAGTAATGCATACAGATAAAAGAGCAGCATTTGCTAATCAATATATATATATATATATATATATATATATATATATATATATATATATATACACACACACACACACACACACACACACACACACACACACACACACATATATATATATATATATATATATATATATATATATATATTAAATGTATTTTCATAGGTTCATAGGTTGGTACTAGGCTATTGGCCCTAGGGCCTATACAAGCCTAGCCATAACAATTCCCTGGCTATTTATTCCCACACTATTTACTTCCCTGGACCTCTGTCTAGCAGGGTGACTGACATGATCCCTGGGGTGAATTTCCTTTCTCCCATCCAATCGTCACAGTTCCTTTTGAAGAGTGCCAAAGAGGTGCTCTGCTTGACATGTATGGGCAATCTATTCCAGAGTCTGGGGAGTCTCTGGGTCAGGAATCTATCCCTCTAGCATGTTTTGTTTATTGTGATGACAAGGTTTAGATCCCTGTTATGTGTGGCTCTGAGGGATTGGGATTTCTTTAAGTGTAGCATGTCCAACAGCTTTGGGTTTGACATGGCCTTGTATGTTAAGCAGAGATCGCCTCTGAGTAGACGATATGTGACAGAGTATAGCTGGAGTTTTTTTAAGGTGGTCAGCATAGGGCATCTGCTTTATAGGTTCATAGGTTCATAGGTTCATACTAGGCTATCTGCCCGAGGGCATTTACAAGCCTAGCCCATCGTTTTGTGGCTTACGCCACCCCTTTAGTATGGGGAACTATACCCATTATTTTGCTGTGCCTCTGTCGAGCAGTGACACTGAGGTAATCCCTGGGGTATATCTGCGATCTCCCATCCATTGGTCAAGATTTCTCTTGAACAAGGCCAACGAGGTGCTCTGCCTCACATGTACCGGGATTTTGTTCCACAGCATAGGGAGTCTTTGGGTGATGAATCTATCCCTCCAGCACGTCCTATTAATAGCCGTGTCGAGGTTTAAGTCTCCCGCCCTTGTGGCTCTGACGGATCTAGATTTTTTGAGGTGAAGCATATTCATCAAATCTGGGTTTGACATGGCCTTGTATGTTAGGCAAAGGTCACCTCTGAGCAAGCGGTGGCGACTGAATAGAGCTGGAGTTCTTTCAGTCGGGCAGCATAGGACAGATTTTGAGACCCTTTATCCTTTTGGTGAGGAACTTTTGTGGCCTCTCCAGCTGCTGCAAGTGTCGGGTCAGATACATTCCGAATGGGGCATTGTACTCAATCATTGGTCTGATGAGTGATGAGTAAAGGGAGACTATAACCTCCCTTGATCTAGATGAGAATCCCTTCATGATAAGGTGGGCAATGTAGAAGGTCTTCCTAACTACTTTAGCTACATGGGTGTCGAATGACAGACTACTATCAACCTGGGTCCCCAGGTCCCTGATAACTTCTTCTGTGCTCAGTGGATTGCCACCTATTTGGTAGCTAGGGGAAACCTTGTTTTTCCCGAAGGGTATGACTATGCATTTTTTGGCATTTAACTTTAGGCCATGGCTCTGGCACCAGTTATCCGTTTCTGTGAGACCCTTCTGAAGGATATCTGTGTCAGATGTGTTTTCTACTATGGCGCCCAGTTTGCAGTCATCTGCAAACTTTGTCAGCCATAACCCTCCTGTGTTTGCTTGTACTTCGGAAAAGTAGATGACAAACAAGAGTGGGCCCAGGACTGAGCCCTGTGGGACACCACTTGTGACAGGCTTTGAGTCTGACATGGCGCCAGCAACTCTGACCATGTGGGTTCTGTCACACAGCCAGTTTGCAACCCATCTTGTGATGTATGGGTTAACATTTAAGCTGATGAGTTTTTCAATGATACCCGAGTGGGGTATTGTATCGAAGGCCTTAGCCAGATCGAGGTAGGCTGTATGGACTGCCTTTCCCTCATCAATGGCTTTGGTGACTGTTTCAAAAGTCAACCAAGTTTAAAAGGCATGATCTGCCTTTGACAAAGCCAAACTGGGTTGGATCCAAAGTCTGCAAATTCCTATGTCTTTATTTATGAGGTCCATTATGATCCTCTCCATGGCTTTGCAGATAAGGCTTGTCAAGCTAATGGGCGGTAATTTCCAGGGTCAGTGGAGGCACCGCCTTTGTGAAGTGGGACCACAGTTGCAGTGCGCCACTCCTGGTGCGTATCCAGAGGTAAGACTTTGATTAAACAGCTGTCCTAGCTGTGGGTTTAATTCCTCATTGAGTTCGTGGAGCACACAGCCGGGGACACCATCAGGTCCCATGGATGCTGTGTTTTTGCTTTGGAGAGCAGTTCTCACTTGGGCTGGAGATGTTTGGGGGCTGCAGGTGTTTGGTAAAGATATCTCTCCTTTTGGGGGGAGGGGAGGGAGAAGTTTGCACTGAACCTGTCAGCCAGTATGTTGGCAATGTCTGTAGGATCAGTAATCTTCACATCATTTTGAACTAGTTCTGAGCATATCTGGGAGTTTCCTCCTAGGTTTCTAACATAGCTAAAGAAGGCCTTATGATTGTCTTTTGAGTCTTTAGCTATTTTTCTCTCAAAATTTGCCTTGGATGATTTTATGAGAGCTCTTAGTTTTTTACTTATAGTGATCAAGGGTGTCTTACCTTTTAAGGATTTTGCTCTATCTTGTAGTAGCTTCCTCCTTTTGTTGTAGAGTTTGTTTATGGCTGGGGTCCACCAGACTGGACGCTTGCCTTTGGTACAAAGAGTCTTTGTTTTGCTTGGGATTGCCTTATCCATGCAGTCCTGCAGGTGCTGGTAGAAGGCATTTGTAAGTGATTCAGCGGCTTGAGTACTGTTTTCCATGGCTCGGGGCCTTAAAGGAGACCACACTAGTCTTTAGAAGTGTGAAGTCGGCTTTTGAGAAGTTCTTTACTGTGGTCTTTTTATTTCAGGTGGGGGTGGGATGAGGACCTCCAGCGAGATTAGTTTGTGATCTGATCTCACCAGTGAGGGGTATACTTCCGGTGTTGAACATTGTGCTCCCATGTTCGTGATGATGAGATCAAGTATGTTATCTCCTCTTGTGGGGATGGTGACTAGTTGTTCCATGGCATTTGAGTTTATGAATTCCAGGAACTTTTGGGCTAGGGTGTTTGGGCTTGAGTAGTGTTCCCAGTCTATATTTGGGTAATTGAAGTCACCTAGTATGATGGTGTTTGGTGATACATTTATCCCCTCTAGTGTTTTCAGGAAGGCCATGTGAGATTCCTGAGTTTGTGCGGGTGGCCTGTAACATGCTACAATTTGCAGAGCAGTCTTGCCTACAGTTAATTGCACCTGGATGGTCTCCGATGCATCATGCGTTGCCACCAGTCTTGAGGTGTGGGTGTCCTTGATGAATATGGATACCCCCCCTCCTTTCTTGGTATTTTCCTGATTTTGGGGCCGGAACGCATGATATGAGGTAAAACCTGATAGCGCTGGGGTGCTCTCAGGAGCCTTGAACCAGGTTTCTGTCACAGCACAGAGGCTGTGATTCTTTTAGTGAGATATTTCTGAGGCCTTTCCAGTTGTTACAGATGTCTTGAGAGGTACATACCAAATGGGGCATTGTATTCTATAATGGGTCCAATGAGGGTTGAGTACATTGGGATAATGACCTCCTTTTTTCTAGATGAAAAGCCCTTAGTGATAAGGTGTGCCACATAGAAGGATTTCCTGACTGTTGTGGCGATGTGGTTATTGAAGGTGAGACCACTGTCCACCTGTGTCCCTAAGTCTCTTATCACACTTTCGGTGTTTAGTGTACTGCACCTATGTGGTAATTCATGGGTACATGTTTTTTCCCAAAGGGAATAACTATACATTCCTTGGCATTGTGCTTGTGCCCATGGCTCTGGCACCAAGCATCTGTTTCTGTAAGGCGCTTTTGTAGAGTATCCACATAATTTGGGGATTCAATAATGACTCCCAGTTTGCAGTCATCTATGAACTTTGTTAGCCAGAGTCCTTTAGTGTTGGCCTGTACTTCAGAGAAGTAGATGCCAAACAAGACCGGTCCCAGGACTGAGCCCTGAGCTACTCCACTTGTCACTTGTTTGGAGCTGGATAATGGCATTTCAACATATGCAGTTTATAGCTGAAAAATGCAAGCATAGGTTCATAGGTCATAGGTGTTTACTAGGCTAATGACCACAAAGGCCTTTTTAAGCATAGCCATGCATCCCAAATCTCTGACAAGTTCTTATACTCTTGATAATTGTAAGCAGGGGTTCAGGAGATTAAACATTTACAAGCAGGAGCCTGGGAGATAAACTATTTACATGTTGCCTGTGTCCTTTAGAAAGGCACAGTGGCACAGCAGTTTGCATTGTTGCCTCACAACAAGAGGTTCTGTGGTTCAATTCTCAGCTGGGGTGCCTTCTGTGCTGTGTCTGCATGTCCTCCCTGCATTCATGTGGCTTCCTCTGGGTTTTCTGGTTTCTTCCCACAAAGACATGCCTCTAGAGCATTTCTTCCTGAGCCTCTGTTGAAAATTGGCTCATTCCAAATTGGACTTTCCTGTTAAACATTAAATATAATAAATAATAAAATAGAGACATAGGTGCCAAAACAGGTTTAAAATTTCTGTTCCCCATCCAATTGTCAAAGTTGCACTTGAACTGGGTTAGGCAGGAACTCTGTTTCACATGGATGGGAAGCCTATTCCATAACAAGGTAGTCTCTGGGATACATACCTATCTCTAGCAGTTCCTATTTTTACCACAGGCAAGGTTTAAGTCCTCAGAATGGATAATTCTGGTGCTGTTTGTTTTGTGGATGTGCAGGAGGTCCATCAGAGTGGGATCTGACAATGCTCTGTATACCAGGCATAGATCTCCCCTCAAAAGCCTGTATGAGACAGAATACAGGGAGAGGGCCTTGAAGCAGTCTGCATAGGACATTTTACTTATACCCTGTATTCTTTTAGTGAAGAACCTTTGTGAATGTTCCAATTGTTGGATATGCCTGGCAAAGTACATACCAAAGAAGACATTGTACTCAATGATAGGGCTGTGGAATGCCAAATACAGTGGAACAATGACTTCCTTGGACTTAGAAGCTATGCCTTTGTTTATAAGTTATGCAGCATAGAATGATTTCCTCACTACTGTAGCCACATGATGGTCAAAGGCTAGATTACTATCTTATGTGTGTCCATAAGTGACTGACTACTTGGTCAACTCTAAGGGGTGTGTTGTCAATATGATATTTATCAGGGGTGGATGACTTCCCAAAGGATACAATTATGCATTTCTTGGCATTTAAGTTTAGTCTACGACTCTGACACTAAATGTTTGTCTGTGCCAGCACCTCCTAGAGAAAATTTGTGTCTGTGTCAGATTTAATGACAGCTCCTAATTTGCAGTTATCTGCAAATTTAGTCAACCAGGGACCACTGACATTTGTCTGACTTCAAAGAAATAAATGCCAAAAAGGGGTAGCTCAAGGACTGATCCTGAGGGACCCCACTTGTGATTGGCCTCTTTGTAGAGGTGGACTCCCCAGTTCTAACTTCCTGGTTCCTATCTGTTAGCCAGTTGGCTATCCAGCAAGTGACATATAAGTCTGCACCTAACCTCTTGAGTTTGTCAACAATGCCCGAGTGGGGTATTGTGTCAAATGCCTTGGCCAGGTTAAGGTAGGCAGTGTGAACCATTTTTCCCTTATCCTTTGCTTTGGTTAGCTTCTCAAAGAAGTCCATAAAGTTAAGTAGGCATGATCTGCCCTTGACAAAATCAAACTGGGTTGGGTCCAGTGTTTGAAGGCTTACTATATCTCTATTGATCATTCTTCCCATGGGTTTATATGTAAGACTAGTGAGACTTATGGGTCTGTAGTTTCCAGAGTCTGTAGATGGCCCACCTTTGTGCAGAGGGAAGACTGTTGCTGTTCTCCATTCATGAGGCAATAAGTTTGTTTGGCTAACTCCTCAAACATTACCCACTTGAAAGGGCTGAATCTAATGTGTGGCATCAAAATAGAATACTGGAGAGACAGGTTTGTCTCCCAGAGGCTGCCCTGTCTTTGGAATAGACTTCCCATACACATCAAACAGAGTACCTTGCTGACTCTCTTCCAGCACAAGCTTGGTGAGTAGATGGGAAACCACAAATTTGTCCCTGTGGTTCCACCTGTATCCATCATTGACAGGAGTGACAGGTGCTGAATGAGGTTTCTTTTGGGGATAAACTCTTAGCAAGGCTTGTAAGGGCCCCAGGGCTATTAGCCTAGTCATCTCCTATGATCGTATTATCCTATAGAGGCTATAGTTTAATAGTAATTCCGGAGGCCCTGATAAGTCATCCTTCATACTATTTAGAAGGCATCCTGAGATATTGTCTGGGCCCATTGGTGTCGTGGTCTTGGTCATAGAGAGAGCATTGTTGCTCATTCTTGTCTTATCTGACCAGTAATCTGAGACAGGCAGTCTGTAAGCCATTCTGTATCATTGTATTTAAAATGTGTGAGGATATTAAATGGCAATAATATAATATACAGTTACCAACAAATGAGGGGAGTGGATGTTAATGAACAGAACCTGTGAATTTTGTTCTTTTTGCTTACATTTCCAACCTTGACAAAATTACTAATAAAACTTTTGTAAGTCTGGCCTTACACACCCCCTGCAAGTAGGGTAGTCTGCACTGCTATTGTGTTTTCCTTCTCCCAAGCAGTACATATTCACAGTTGCAATCCATTAAAAACAAACACTGAGGGAGTGTCTGCACTATTTTACATCAGCTACATGGAGTCGGGTATTTGGAATTCAGCAATTCTAATGAGTTCACACCTCATTTGCATATTCATGCTCAATGGACTTTGTAAACCAACATGTATGTATTCCACTATCCTGTGCAGCCAATATTGACATTTCATCTTTTGGTTTAAATTCACCTCTCGTTAACCATTCCTGCATCAGATACTGATTGACATGAGGTTGTTCCAAGAGTTTTCTGTATTTGCTACTATATTTATGCCTTTTCCACATTTCTTGCCTTCTTATCTGATCCTTCTTTTTATATTTTCTTTTGTTTTGGCACATTCAGTTTCTTGCCTGATTTTTGCCTTTTTCTAGTCTGATTTCCATTCCTGATTGACACTGCTAAGCTAAGCAGGGAAGTCATTTTAAGATTTGTTCTCCTATGCTTGGATCTGGTGAAGGCAGCACATATGTATATAGTCCCACTATTGCAGATCTATACATGCAATCAGTTTCGAGGAGGCCCATCTCTCCTTTGGAATGAGGACTTTATAATCTTTGTATACACTGATTTTTACATATCATTTACTAAGAGTGAAACATTTTTCTTGTTTTCCTGTCCAGCTAATTCAATACCTTTTGGGGGCAGTCAATCACCCCAAAACTGTAAGCAAGAACAGGAAGGGCAAACTGTTTCAGATGCAGGCTGATTGTAAGTGATTGAAATCAGTGTTGCAAAGCTTGGACACCCATCTTATTATTCTGGATAAGTTACAGTACCACAGTGTAGGCCTTGAGTCTGTTTCATCGTTCAGAGTTTGTGGAACAGCTTCTGGACCCCATCTTGCAACTGAGGAACATATTTATATGGCTCTAAAGGCAACTTGTAAAGATAATTACTTGCTATGAATGACTGCTTAATGAAGTTATAATTTCTGAGAAACTGTTGATATTCATTCTGGCAATACCTAAAGGATTTGAGGGCAAGGTGTTACACTTGCTTGATATAAGTCGGTGCATATTCTCTGGAATCTTTTTGGTGCACAGCAAAAAGAACAACCTCACTCTTCATTACTTTCACTTAAAGAGATGCCAGCTGAAACAAATTACTGTGTACCTTGTATACCTTGCTGAAACAAATTACTGTGTACCTTGTATACCTTGCTGAAACAAATTACTGTGTACCTTGTATACCTTGCTGAAACAAATTACTGTGTACCTTGTATACCTTGCTGAAACAAATTACTGTGTACCTTGTATACCTTGCACACATTCTGTAACTCACCCGCTTCCCATAAGCAGGTGTGTGATGTAACATAGGTGTGATGTAATCGGACGTTGTAAGACATCTCATTATTCACTGCCTGCACAAATACAAATGTGTGATGATCTCACATGTCTTATTGTATTTATTTAGAAATTGTTAGTATAATGTCTGACTGTTTTTTCCTTTCAAAAAATGTATATATTGTTATTGTGTTTCATCAGAGACAGGTATACAAGTCATACTAAAACTTTGAATTATTACAATTATTTAATGCCACCTGATGTTGTTCAACTGCACATTAATATAGGCTTCACATGGCAAATGTTGTTTAATATTTGTTTTTAATTATACTACATTGTCTTAGATGTACTCAGTCTGATCAAAAGTTCAATATTTATGGGTGTTACAGATTCCTTGAGATGCACCTGTAAAAAGGATCTTGGCCCAGTGGGGGTCTAAATCCATCCATCCATCAACAACCCCTTTTCCCATTTTTGTACAGGGGGTCAGGGTGTCACATCATTAGTGACAATCATCTAAAGCCAAGGTTGACACCAGGTGGTTAGTCCTGCTCTTCCACACAACACACTCACATGCACACTCATACCTATGGCCAAGTTAGAGTGTCCAGTTCGCATAGTGCATGTCCTTGGAATGTGGAGGTAACGTGGAGCACCTAGAGGAAACCAACCTGCAGAGTCTGCACAGAAGGCTCCCCAGCTGAGAATCAAACCAGTAAACTTCCTGTTGTGAGGTGACAAGACTAACTGTGAACACAAGTTAATAAATAAAATTAATAAATGTTATTTGCACTGTCTAAGATATGGCTGCTGGATTACATTTTGTAACATATGAGGGTGGCAGTTACTACAAGATAGGGGTAACTAAATCTTGAAGTTTAATATTGATATTCCATTAGTGAAAGAGTTGAAAGTAAGTTCATAGGTTCATAGGTTCATACTAGGCTATCTGCCCGAGGGCATTTACAAGCCTAGCCCATCGTTTTACGCCACCCCTTTAGTATGGGGAACTATACCCATTATTTTGCTGTGCCTCTGTCGAGCAGTGACACTGAGGTTATCCCTGGGGTATATCTGTGATCTCCCATCCATTGGTCAAGATTTCTCTTGAACAAGGCCAGCGAGGTACTCTGCCTCACATGTACCGGGATTTTGTTCCACAGCATAGGGAGTCTTTGGGTGATGAATCTATCCCTCCAGCACGTCCTATTAATAGCCGTGTCAAGGTTTAAGTCTCCCGCCCTTGTGGCTCTGATGGATCTAGATTTTTTGAGGTGAAGCATATTCATCAAATCTGGGTTTGACATGGCCTTGTATGTTAGGCAAAGGTTACCTCTGAGCAAGCGGTAAGCGACTGAATAGAGCTGGAGTTCTTTCAGTCGGGCAGCATAGGACAGATTTTTGAGACCCTTTATCCTTTTGGTGAGGAACTTTTGTGGCCTCTCCAGCTGCTGCAAGTGTCGGGTCAGATACATTCCGAATGGGGCATTGTACTCAATCATTGGCCTGATGAGTGATGAGTAAAGGGAGACTATTTTGTAGTATCATTTACTGCTATTTATAGAAATGTACTGCTGGGAGTATCTCTGCAATCTCCATAGGTATTAATTCATTCTGGACTTTTGTCTGGACTTGTACTCCTCTCTATAGATGTTTATAAAAGCATAAACAGCTATAGGTGGTGATGATGAAGTGTTGCACAGGGTCCAGTGATGAAGGATAATTTTGCATTTTGCAACTATTTCCCATGGAACATTGCCCAGTTTTATAATTATTCAATAATGCTGCATACACTTTTTTTGCATTATAGTGACACCTCTACATTACATATTTTTTCTGAGGTACATTTTTATTAGTTACAATTTACATAGATTTGAAATGCATAATGTTAATATCTGTTTTCAGTTAGTTTAAAATTATAATTTTTTTATCAGATATGACAACTTAGATGGAGCTATGTTGTTTAGTTCAAAACAAAAAAAAAATACCTACTTCTTCTTCTTCTTGCTTTACCCTGGTTAGGGGTCGCCACAGCAGATCGCCTGTCTGCTCATGATTGGCAGTGGAGTTTTACGGCACTCAACCTTCCACAGAAGGCAAACACATGCATGCACTCATGCCTAGGGCCAATTTAGAGTGTCCAATCCACATACAGCATGTCTTTGGGACGTTGGAGGAAACTGGAGTACTTGGAGGAAACCCACACGATCACAGGGAGGACATGCAGACTCCACACAGAAGGCACCCCAGCCGAGGAGCAAACCGGAGAACCTCTTGCTATGAGGTGGCAACACTAACCGCTGCACCACCGTGGCTGCCCACACACAAAACACCTACTACCAGTGGCAAAACAAAGGAAACATTTGAAATGAAAACATCACAATGTGTTTTTAGAAATAGCAACAAGCTAACTTGAGGATTCAGAGAGAACCCGTTCCCTGCAGCAGAAACTGCTGAAAAGGGACTGCTTCTATAATGTAGTCTTTTGTGATTGAGAAACACATTAGCTGGAATGAGGAAACACCTCATTACTGGCTTATTTACATATCTCTGAATTGCCCCTAACTACCAAGAGAGATTGAGAGAGAAAGTTAAGATGTGAACAGGAATAGTAGTTTCTGTCATAGTTAACACTGGTGTCCCATACATTGCATTGGCACAGGCACCCTGTAAATCACTCTCTTACACACACACACACACACACACACACACACCTCTCACCTGTCTCTAAGTTGTCAGAATGTCCCACGTCCCTTTTCATTTGCCGTAACTCTTACAGTCAGTAATGCCAGGTGTTAGAATTTCAAGTCTGTTTATTGTTCATAAAGCTAGAGCTGTTGCTCTATCGACTTATAAATCAGTCCAAGTAATATTGTTAAAACTGCCTCTGTGTCATCTAGAGTTCCTCCTAGCTTTGTACTTCAGCCCTCCCCCCACATGGACACACTACCGCAGTTGCCTCTTATATGTTCCTTTGTAACTGACAAACTGCTGCAATCACTGACTTATGCCAGACATTAGAGGTTCATACTTCTTCTTATTATTATCATAAAATAATCTTAATAGCTCTGCTAACTGATGAGTTAGCATAGTCAGTTAATGGTGAGTTACTGTAGTCAGTTAATCGTGAGTTACTCTAGTCAGTTAATGGTGAGTTACTCTAGTCAGTTAATCGTGAGTTACTCTAGTCAGTTAATGGTGAGTTAGTGTAGTCAGTTAATGGTGAGTTACTCTAGTCAGTTAATGGTGAGTTACTGTAGTCAGTTAATCGTGAGTTACTCTAGTCAGTTAATGGTGAGTTACTCTAGTCAGTTAATGGTGAGTTGCTGTAGTCAGTTAATCGTGAGTTACTCTAGTCAGTTAATGGTGAGTTACTCTAGTCAGTTAATCGTGAGTTACTCTAGTCAGTTAATGGTGAGTTACTCTAGTCAGTTAATGGTGAGTTGCTGTAGTCAGTTAATCGTGAGTTACTCTAGTCAGTTAATGGTGAGTTACTGTAGTCAGTTAATCGTGAGTTACTCTAGTCAGTTAATGGTGCTGCTTTCTGTATTAAGCATGCAGGATTCAAACCCATTTAAATTACTTTTTTTCAACACTTAGGAAATATTTCCAACAATCCCTTGTATTTAGTGGTGGTGCAAAAGACCAGTATCCTTGGTGGGAGGGTACAGTGTTTGAATCTATGTTAGTCCCTTTAGAGCACACTGTACAGAGTACTGCTGGCTTCTTCTGTTCCTCTCCACCTCATGTCATTTTTTTTCTAAGTGCCATTAAGGCATTATCTGCAGAGTAACCCAGGTATCTACTGTACCTCCTGACCAATGTCTTTAGGTATCTACTGTTCCTCCTAACCCATGTCTTTAGTAAGTGCCACTAAGGCACTATCTGCAGAGTATCCCAGGTATCTACTGTACCTCCTGACCAATGTCTTTAGGTATCTACTGTTCCTCCTAACCCATGTCTTTAGTAAGTGCCACTAAGGCACTATCTGCAGAGTATCCCAGGTATCTACTGTTCCACCTGACCCATGTCTTTAGTAAGTGCCATTAAGGCACTATCTGCAGAGTATAACCTTTGTCAACTGTCCCTCCTGACCCATGTTTTTAGTAAGTGCCATTGAGGCACTATTTGCAGAGTATCCCAGGTGTCTACTGTTCCTCCTGACTCATGTCTTTAGGTATCTACTGTCCCTCCTGACCAATGTCTTTAGTAAGTGCCACTAAGGGACTATATCCAGAATATCCCAGGTGTCTACTGCTCCTCCTGACCCATGTCTTTAGTAAGTGTCTTTAAGCCATTATCTGCAGGGTAACCCCAGTGTCTACTGTTCCACCTGACCCATGTCTTTAGTAAGTGCCATTAAGGCACTATCTGCAGAGTATAACCTTGTGTCAACTGTCCCTCCTGACCCATGTTTTTAGTAAGTGCCATTGAGGCACTATTTGCAGAGTATCCCAGGTGTCTACTGTTCCTCCTGACCCATGTCTTTGGGTATCTACTGTCCCTCCTGACCAATGTCTTTAGTAAGTGCCACTAAGGCACTATCTGCAGAGTATCCCAGGTGTCTACTGTTCCTCCTGACCCATGTCTTTAGTAAGTGTCTTTAAGATATTATCTGCAGGGTAACCCCGGTGTCTACTGTTCCACCTGACCCATGTCTTTAGTAAGTGCCATTAAGGCACTATCTGCAGAGTATAACCTTGTGTCAACTGTCCCTCCTGACCCATGTTTTTAGTAAGTGCCATTGAGGCACTATTTGCAGAGTATCCCAGGTGTCTACTGTTCCTCCTGACCCATGTCTTTAGGTATCTACTGTCCCTCCTGACCAATGTCTTTAGTAAGTGCCACTAAGGGACTATCTCCAGAGTATCCCAGGTGTCTACTGTTCCCCCTGACCCATGTCTTTAGTAAGTGTCTTTAACACATTATCTGCAGAGTATCCCAGGTGTCTCCTTTTCCTCCTGACCCATGTCTTTAGCAATTGCCATTAAGGCACTATCTGTAGTGCATTCCTGGCATTTAGTGTCCCCCTGACCCTATGTGCTGTTAGAGCACAATGTTCCCATTTAACCCTGGTGTCTAGTCATCAAATTTCAGTATTTAGATATTAGCTCTAAATAGATATAAATAACCTCATATAAATTGAAACACATAAACATTCTAAATAGCTTCTTACAATATATCTGTTTTTTGTCTTTGACACAGGAAGTGTCTGAAGGGGGTCTTTAGATCAGGACACTAATGGAGATTAACTTATTAAATAAATAAATATGATCTCTATTCCTCCATCCCAAAAAGTTACATGGGACATATAATATCCAAATGGAATACCGAGAATAAATTAAAGCATTATTTTGATGTATTATTATTATTATTATTATTATTATTATTATTATTATTATTATTATTGTTATTGTTATTGTTATTATTATTATTAGTGTTGTTATTATTATTGTTATTGCAATTATTATTATTATTATTCTTCTTATTATTATTATTATTATGATTATTATTATTATTGTTATTATTATTATTCTTATTAGTGCTATTATTATTGTTATTATTATTATTAGTGTTATTATTATTGTTATTGTTATTATTATTATTATTATTATTATTATTGTTATTATTATTATTGTTGTTATTATTATTGTTGTTATTATTATTATTATTATTGTTGTTATTATTATTGTTATTGTTATTATTATTATTATTATTGTTCTTGCTATTATTATTATTATTATTGTTGTTATTATTATTATTATTATTATTATTATCATTATTAATATTATTATTATTATTATTATTATTATTATTGCAGGTTTATACCAAGTGTCACTGATTTTCTCCAGTGCTGATTAAGCCTGTAAGATGTATACATATTCTGAAATGAAATGAACTGACAATAGAAAATTATTCTAGCACATAATAAAGTAACACTAAAATGATAATTAAAATCAGTTGCATTAGTAATAGCAGGCATAATGTCACTGGATTTGCCAACAATTTTATAATTTGGGTCAATGATCTTTAATCAGCTGCACTTCAAAGAATCATGTTGATTCATAACCACTGGATTAACTTAATGCAAACACATATCCTACCTATTTTCCAGGTGACTGCACACATTTTCTTGTTAATGTTTGTAATGCTTTTGATTCAGGAGAGGACATTTTAAAATATTACACTCTTACATTAGACTGGATAATTGTATAATTTCTTGCTTTGCATTTGCACTTGTAGATATTAAGGCTGGCATTTATAGTCAGATACGCAAATGCACTGTGGCTATCCTCAGTGTTCATGAACGACTGCAGCTGAGCTGCGATTCATAGACACCATTTAGACAAATGTATAATCACCTCAACTGTGCGTATGCAAATGCTCAAATAATAAGATGTAAATGAGGAGTGATGTAAATCGTTATATGATAATGAAGTATGTTTTATACCATTTGAGATTCATAGTCAAATTTTTCTGCATTTATGCTCTGGTCACAGATGCGCTCTCTAAAGAAAAGCCTTGACAAATCTATTAGAGTTACAAGGTGTTCCTTCTGTAGAGGTGCAGGAGTGCTCCTTCTGTAAAGGTGCAGGGGTGCCCTTCCTTTACAGGTGCAGGGGTGTTCCTCCTGTAGAGGTGCAGGGGTTTTCCTCCTGTAAAGGTGCAAGGGTGTTCCTCCTGCAGAGGTGCAAGAGAATTCCTCATGCAGAGGTGCAGGGGTGCTTCTCCTGTAGAGGTGCAGAGGTGCTCCTCCTGTAGAGGTGCAGGGGTGCTCTTCCTGTAGAAGTGCAGAGGTGCTCCTCCTGTATAGGTGCAGGTGTGTTCCTCCTGTAGAGGGGCAGGTGTCTTCCTGTTATAGAGGTGCAGGGGTGCTCCTCTTGCAGAGATGCAGGGGTGATCCTGCTGTAAAGGTGCAGGGGTGCTCCTCCTGTACGTGTGAGTGGCACATCAGCTTGTGCTTGACTTTGTGTTGCATTGTTACTATCTCCAGAATTACTAACATGTCATGGGGTATGAAATCATTCCATTACATGTGTGGGCTTCTTGACACTTTTCTCTGGCTGCCTCATAAATATAACCATGTTATCATCATCTGTAGCAGCAGCAATACACCTTCTGCTGCTGATATCGTCAAAATGTATTGGTACAGTTGAGCTGTTTGTTTCTGATGCTGACCCTATAAAAAATATTTGAAAACTTTAATAATAACAGGATAGCATACAGTAAACAATGCTTACAGGGAGGTTTGTGGGACACTTACAATGCACACTGTATTTATTTCCTTTCTTTACTGATGTACAACATTCACCTAATAATAATTAATTGTGATGTATAATTACATCATTCCTTGTCAGCATTCAGTTCTCTCTATATAAACCGACCTTCGTGAGTAGATGAGTGTTGCTGCTGCAGACCTTGGTAAGATGGGGTAGTGTCCAAACCTCCACAGTGTCCACATGTCCACAGTGTCCACATTTCCACAGTGTCCACACCTCCCCAGTGTCCACACCTCCACAGTACCCACACCATCTATTTTTTCCTGCTCCACCATCTTCTGTGTCATAGTCATCCTCATAGATGGACAGAAGGTATTCCTCATCTGCTGGTAACTGAATAATGTTCAGAGGCCACCCCTGTAGTGGTACAGGAAATTGCATTCTGCCTGGTCTTGTTTTTAACATGTGCTACGATATCATTTGCCCTTTTCTTGCACTCTGTCAAGGCTCACTTTCTGCCACCCACTGTATTAATTTCAACAACTACTTGACTACAGGCCTTTTTCCTCAAAGCTTCTCTGTTACCCCTTTGCCAAAAAAGAAGTTTCCTATATGTCCCAAGGGCTGACATGAGGACATGATTTTTTTCATGGCTGAAGTTATCCTTTCTCTGGTTTGATCCCTTATTTATTTATTTATTTATTTATTTATTTTCATATTTGTTAACCGGGTTAGTCCAACTCGGTTTGCAAGCCAACCCATTTTCAGTGGAGACCTTAGGGGAAAAGTCCCAGTAAACATAATTAAGTATTTTCCATCAATACGATGTGTACAAAAAAAATAGCCACAGTCAAAAAGTCTGACAATTAGTGACAATAATAATAATAATAATAATAATAATTCTTATTCTTCTTCTTATTATTATTATTATTATTATTATTATTAATTAGTTAATAATGTTTGGATGTAATCAGCTTTTAAAGTACAAAACACTGATCAAGTCTTCCTGCCATCCAGAGCAAATAACAATGTTACTTACCACAAACCATAACAGTTACATACAAAAATGTCAATATAGCTATAAGAAATTGCAATATCTTACTTACAGTTCTCTCAGATAATAAATACAGTCACGTTTGTCACAGAAACCATCCATGCCCTACCCTCTGCCATTGTCATGTACTCATAATACTGTGATTTTTAATTCATCACTGTTACTCCAGAAATCTCCAGTTCATCACACATGCCTGTTGATATCCTTAGCTCTGCTGAACTTCAGTAGTAAATTATTGCATTCATACCCACATATGCACAATCAGTAAATGACATCAATGTAATGATCATTTTCTGCCACCAGTAATCATTTCCAGTGCTGCAGCCATGAAATCCAGCATTCAAATGATATAAATCTAGCAGCCAATGGTGTCATAACATGCACATCATACATGTAACCATTACATATGATCCTTAATTCAATAATGAAATAATATGCAACATGTAATCATTACATATGACCCTTAATTCAATAATGAAATAATATGTAACATGTAATCATGGCATATGACCCTTAATTCAATAATGAAATAACATGTAATCATTACATATGACCCTTAATTCAATAATGAAATAACATGTAATCATTACATATGACCCTTAATCGAATAATGAAATAATATGTAACATGTAATCATTACATATGACCCTTTATTCAATAATGAAATAACATGTAATCATTACATATGACCCTTAATTCAATAATGAAATAACATGTAATCATTACATATGACCCTTAATTCAATAATGAAATAATATGTAACATGTAATCATTACATATGACCCTTAATTCAATAATGAAATACTGTGTAACATTAAATCATTACATATGACCCTTAATTCAATAATGAAATAATATGTAACATGTAATCATTACATATGACCCTTAATTCAATAATATGTAACGTGTAATCATTACATATGACCCTTAATTCAATAATGAAATAATATGTAACATCTAATCATTACATATGACCCTTAATTCAATAATGAAATAACATGTAATCATTACATATGACCCTTAATTCAATAATTAAATAATATGTAATCATTACATATGACCCTTAATTCAATAATGAAATAACATGTAATCATTACATATTACCCTTAATTCAATAATGAAATAACATGTAATCATTACATATAACCCTTAATTCAATAATGAAATAACATGTAATCATTACGTATGACCCTTAATTCAATAATGAAATAATATGTAATCATTACGTATGACCCTTAATTCAATAATGAAATAATATGTAATCATTACATATGACCCTTAATTCAATAATGAAATAACATGTAATCATTACATATGACCCTTAATTCAATAATGAAATAATATTTTAAGTAGTTTTGGAAATATCTCCTTACTGTAGTACCCTAAAGAATCTGCTACCTATCTTGGCTGTTGACAAAATAATACAGCATTGCTCAACTTATTGGCAAAAATTCTGGCCCACTTACATATTATAGGAAAATTAGGGTAATTTACATTAATATCTATGCACAGTAGCAATACATGACATGCCACAAACATGACACAAACATGCCCTGAGAGGTATCAGTGAATTGTGGCCATTTGCCTTTCATGAACATGTGGCCAAAGTAATATGAATGCACATCAGACTGACATGGACACACCGCAGATGGCACCACAGTCCACAGCATTCAGCAGATGTCCCAAACTTGTTACAGGAATGCACAAATTTCCCTAGACTAAACAAAATCAGAATGTAGTTAAAAAATGGAGTTATCTGAATGTCATCTTTGCATCAATCTAAAGTGTAATCATCCTTGCCCATCCAGCACTGTGTGACATTTATTTCCACCAACCTCCCAACCCCACAAAAAAATTAAAAGAAAATTCTGCTGTACTACATAAGGCACATTGGTGTTAGGGTACAAAAAATTATCAGTAAGCATTATCAATAAAAATATAAATCATGCGTGGAAAAGATAACTGGTTTCCTTTAAGAAAAAACAAAAATATGTGACAAAGCAGTTTCGGTTAAACTAAACTTGTGTACCTCAAAATGACATATAAAATCAAGGCAGCAAGTCAAAAAGAAATCTGGTGACCCAACAAATAGTCCATGCCAAAGTAATGTAACAAATAAGTGCTTTTCCTTTATTGATATAAGACTTCATCAGATCTGATCTAAAATTGCAGTTATATCAATAGCTGTTGAAATGACTATGCTAGTAAAAAGGGTTTGGTTTATGTAATGCCACACCCCACACAGGAGTGGTTCTAATCCTTATTAATGCATCCCTGATCATACTTTTCTCATTGTAATGTAATGTCACACCCCACAGGGGAGTGGTTCTAATCCTTATTAATGCATCCCTGATCATACTTTTCTCATTGTAATGTAATGTCACACCCCACAGGACAGGGGAGTGGTTCTAATCCTTATTAATGCATCCCTGATCATACTTTTCTCATTGTAATGTAATGTCACACCCCACAGAGGAGTGGTTCTAATCCTTAGTAATGCATCCCTGATCATACTTTTCTCATTGTAATGTAATGTCACACCCCGCAGGGGAGTGGTTCTAATCCTTATCAATGCATCCCTGATCATACTTTTCTCATTGTAATGTAATGTCACACCCCACAGGGGAGTGGTTCTAATCCTTATTAATGCATCCCTGATCATACTTTTCTCATTGTAATGTAATGTCACATGCCACAGGGGAGTGGTTCTAATCCTTATTAATGCATCCCTGATCATACTTTTCTCATTGTAATGTAATGTCACACCCCACAGGGGAGTGGTTCTAATCCTTATTAATGCATCCCTGATCATACTTTTCTCATTGTAATGTAAAGTCACACCCCACAGGGGAGTGGTTCTAATCCTTATTAATGCATCCCTGATCATACTTTTCTCATTGTAATGTAATGTCACACCCCACAGGGGAGTGGTTCTAATCCTTGTTAATGCATCCCTGATCATACTTTTCTCATTGTAATGTAATGTCACACCCCACAGGGGAGTGGTTCTAATCCTTATTAATGCATCCCTGATCATACTTTTCTCATTGTAGTGTAATGTCACACCCCACAGGGGAGTGGTTCTAATCATTATTAATGCATCCCTGATCATACTTTTCTCATTGTAGTGTAATGTCACACCCCACAGAGGAGTGGTTCTAATCCTTATTAATGCATCCCTGATCATACTTTTCTCATTGTAATGTAATGTCACACCCCACAGGGGAGTGGTTCTCATCCTTATTAATGCATCCCTGATCATACTTTTCTCATTGTAATGTAATGTCACTCCCCACAAGGGAGTGGTTCTCATCCTTATTAATGCATCCCTGATCATACTTTTCTCATTGTAATGTAATGTCACACCCCAAAGGGGAGTGGTTCTAATCCTTATTAATGCATCCCTGATCATACTTTTCTCATTGTAATGTAATGTCACACCCCACAGGGGAGTTGTTCTAATCCTTATTAATGCATCCCTGATCATACTTTTCTCATTGTAATGTAATGTCACACCCCACAGGGGAGTGGTTCTAATCCTTATTAATGCATCCCTGATCATACTTTTCTCATTGCTGTTCTGGCACTTTGAAGGATGGCTTCACCTGTGAAGCAATGAGGCTGCGCTCCTAGCTGGTCCAACAAGGAGACTCACGTAATGCGTTACCTTCTCAATATTTCATATTGGGATAAGCTTGAGGCATCACAATACATAGTGCATGGAAATAAATGAATACCTGGCAGGAGATGAGTCACCATCTCTTAACCCTGACATGTATAGCCCACTCCAGCCAGCAGTGTCACCATCATTATGATGATTTCCAGAAGAAAAGCGCTGTCCAGCTAACTAAGTGGGTAAACCAGTTAGTGACAAGCAGGCCAGAGGTTAATAGTAAGTAAAATAACATTTTGTTTCTTAATATTCATTATTACATTGAGTTATTTTCAAGATAAATAAAAAGTTTAACAAGTTGTCATAAATACTGGAATTTATGGGAAAGCTATGTTTAACTGAAAATATTACTTGTTCATAGGTTCATAGTTTCATAGGTGTGTACCAGGCTAATGGCCCTGGAGCCTTTACAAGCCTAGCCCATAGAAGTGCCCTGGCATCATGTCACCAGACGTTAGTTCCCAGTGCCTCTATCAAGTAGAGCCACTGGAGTGATCCCCAGGGTGAAATTTCTATTTTACATCCACTCATCAAGACTTCTCTTGTACTGATATCATGAAATGCAGAAGAAGCCATGAGCACGTTTGTAGTCAAAACAGATGGATATGAGTAATGTTTTAACACATTTTACTAAGATATGCAAATGTGACATAAGCTTATTAAAATAACAATGAATATATGTAGTTCTGTAAACATGCACTGGTTACAAGTATTTTTTAATATGCTTATTGGCTATCAATACCGTAAAGACCATACTATCAGTCCAGAGATAAAGCATCCCACCTTCAGCCATGCCCGTAAAAATGGGAACAACTCAGCCCCTTGCTCACTTTTTCAGCATACCAACCCCAGGCACCCCAGCCCTAGATCAAGACAATACTACAAACTCGTACATAAACTTCTGAGGCTTATTACTAAGTACAAACCCAGCCTTATACTCGGTGGTGACATTCTCCTTAACCCTGGCCCATCCACCCCTGATAAATACAACCCCTCCAATTGTAACCTAAGTTATCAAACTAGAATCAGTAGACCAACAAATTATCTCTTGGCCTGTCACCTCAATATTAGGAGCATTAATAATAAGGTACATGGACTACATGCTCTACTGGCTGTCCATTCCCCTGAAATACTATGTATATCAGAGACCTGGTTAAAACCTCACACAACTGATAATGAGGTGTTACCTCCTGGGTATAATATACAGAGGGTGGACCGTGTTTCCAGGAAGGGTGGTGGGGTAGCTATACTTTACAAATCTGGTTTAAATGTGACCAGAATTGTTAACCAACCACCTCAGATCAACAACTCTGAGATTCTTGCCACAAGATTACAGCTTAACAAAAATAAATGCATTAACATCATCTGTATGTATATCCCCCCAGGCAACAACATAGACACACTTGAAGTCACCCTCCACTGGCTGTCATGTCACTACCCACAAGAAATTCTACTGCTTGGTGACTTTAACATAGGCTGGAGTACCTGTTCCTCACAATCCCCCTCTACCCATATTAACCTGCATGCGTTCACACAAACCATAACTACCCCAACCAGGCTAGGTAAACCCATCCAAAAAGAAACCATACTTGACTGGGTTCTTGTAAATAGCAACCACCAACTGTACACTGCGGGTACCCTTCCCAGTGACCTAAGTGACAACCTCTTCACTTATGTCATTAAGCAAAAGGCCATTATCCCACAAATTCCCATAATCAGGAAAGTCAGAAACAATAAAGGCTTTCACCCTGCCAAATTCCAACAGGAACTTATCTCCTGTAATTGGTCTATGCTAAAACACCTTCCCCTGGAGGAGGCAGTTGCATATTTCAACAATAAATTTCTCAAAATCCTAGATCCGCATGCTCCTGCCCACTCAAAGTGAACAAAAGCTAAAACTGCACCATGGCTTACTAAAGATTCCAGACAAAAAATCAATAGCAGAAACAAATTATGGGCCCTGTGGCATTCCACTAAAGACCCTCATGATCATGTTAAATACAGGCAAGCTACGAATGAAACTAAAAAATCCATTCTAACAGACAAAAAACAATACTATCATAATTTACAGACAGTTAACTGGAACAATCCTCAGAAGTTCTGGGCAGGTCTGAACAATCTACTTCACCCTGGAAAAATAATATCCACCCCCATACCCGCTGCTATCACTGATAAATCTCCTCAGGATGTCTCAGACTGTTTTAACCCTTTCTTTACTGAAACAATACAAACCTTAGTTAGCCAGCTACCTCCTAGCTCCCCCGGCCCTGATAATGCCACCCCTCTAAACCAACCCTCATTTAGCCTCCAACCAGTACCCACATAACTTGTTCACTCTCTCCTCAAAAAATTAAAACCCACCACACTTGCCGCTGACCAACTCCCCACAGCGTAACTCCAAAAATCAGCTGATGCCATTGCCTATCCTATATCGATTCTAATTACTCGGATAATAACAGAGGCAAAAATTCCCACCTTATGGAAAACAGCCTATGTAATCACATTACATAAAGGAGGATCCTCCACAAGTTTCTCCCAACTATAGACCAATTGCTATACTTTCCCCACTGGCAAAAATAATGGAAAAATGTGTACACAAACAACTCATGCACCACCTAATCTAAAATCACCTCATGGCCGATACCCAACATGGATTCCGACCACACCACAGCACAACCTCGGCCCTCCTGGCTTTCACCACTATGATAAACAACAACCATAACAACAATTATATCTCTTCTGCCCTCTTCTTGGATCTCTACAAGGCATTTGATATGGTTGATCACCAACTTTTGTTACACACCCTGAAAACCTTCTATCTAGATTCAAAAGCCCTGTTGTGGTTTAAATCCTACATCAATGGGAGGCAGCAGGCTGTTTGCTGGAAATGCAAGCTCTCTAACCTTCTACCAAACACCCCTGGAGTGCCACAAGGCTCATTATTAGGGCCTCTACTGTTTTCCATCTTTATTAATGACTTATACACTGTCATCCCAAATGTCAGCTGTATCCAATACGCTGATGACTCCACCCCGATTTGCTCTGCTATATTTCTTCGGAACTGAGGTTTGTTACCCAGTCCACCTTTAATACCATAGAAAACTGGCTCTCTGAATGTCACCTGTTATTAAATCCCCCCAAAAAAAACAAAATGTTGTTTTTCTCACCTACACAAAGGTCTGCTGCTTTTACCTTTAACATTAATGTGAAGGATGGCACTGTTATCTCCCCTAACCCCTCTACAAAACTACTAGGAGTCATTATTGATAATAACCTAAAATTTGACTTGCATGTCAATCAATTAATCAAGAACATCAGTAAAAAACTAGGATCACTGTATAGAATAAAAGCCTTCCTAACCCCTCCGGCCAGGATTGCCATAGCCTGCACCCACCTAATCTCATCACTTCTATATGCCTCCCCCTTTTCTCTAATCTAAACACGTCAGTCCTAAATAGATTGTCATCCTGTTACAATCGCATTGCCAGGTTTGCCATTGGTCTGCCATTTAGGACACAGCACTGCATTAACCTCAGACAGCTTGGGTGGCTAGAACTTCCCAGTCTAATCCAATACAACCTTCTGACTATAGCTAAAAAAAATCTCTATAATCCAGATAATACACCATCCCTAAGGAATATTAAAACCCCTTATAACAATCAGAGATTGCTTAGATCCTCAAAAAAATTACTAATTCAGACAATCAAAATTAAAAATACAGTTGGGGATGCCCGCTTTGCAAACTCTGTAGGCAGATTTTGGAATCTCCTTCCAGCCAACATTACTTTGCTCTCCTTCCTTTCCCAATTTAAAACCAAATGCAGACAACATCTGACACTAAACTAGCTTTGCCACTGTAACAAGCCTGGTTAACCCTCCTCATAAATGTATATAATATATTACTTTCTGCCTACTGTCAATGTATTCCCCTGACTTAAACCAGTGATAACTATACCTGTGAACTTGCCTATCTCATGTTTTTTTCATGTATCCTCTGTAAATAACTTACTTGTAATTATGTCTACATTGTTATATTTTTGACTCTGACTACCTTGGAGCTTTTCTCCCCGGGCCTCCGCTGAAAATGGACATGTATCCAGTCGGACTATCCTGCTCAACAAATGTAAAATAAAATAAATTAATAGATTTATAAATAATGAAAATAAAATTAAAAGTAGGCATTACTATTTATTACTATTGCATAAAATGACTTAATAGTTTGATTACATGAAGCCAGTTTTGTGTAGGCCATATACATTTAAGTAATACAGTCACTTGACAGTTTTTTGTTCAGAAATATTTCTGTCTGCACACATGTCTAAAGTCAGAGGCATCACACCCCAGTTAAAGTGGAGGTTAGGGGAGGCAGGTGGGGGTTGCTGTGCCAAGTGAATGACCAGCAAAAACTTTACTGAGAAATATTGTTTTACTTGTAAATTACTTTTCAAATCAGACACATTTTTACAGGAAAGGAAATGTAAACTACCATGAATTGCTACATTTCTGTGCTTGCAAATAAGTTATACCTGAGTACAGAGTTGCCTGCACAGTACGGTATTTTGGAAACAAGATTCCAACACATATTTTATACTTATCTTTCTCTTGCATGACAGGAAATATTTTTGCAGAATTGTATAAATTCATGCAGCTATTTCTATGCAACAGAAAATATGAAAGAAAAGAAAAAGACGTTATTGCTTTGACAGTTTGACAGGAATGCATGTATATATACATATATATATATATATATATATATATATATATATATATAAATATAACAATTGCAAATACAGATGAAACAATTGTATTCTCTCTTCTAATCACAGCTGAGGAAGAGATTAAGTATAATCGGCACCAACAAGTAGTAGAAAGGAGGTCTACTACACATGATTAAAATTTCATTTGACTGAAATTCATTTGACTGAGACCATAACATCGAAAATTCAAAATACTGAAATCTCATTTGACTGAAACTCCTAAGACTGAAACCTTAACAATGGCAAATTTCAACATACTATATTGTAAACTATAGACATGCACACATACAACACCAATGACTAACCCTTTCCAGAACTTAAAAACTACTTACATACCATCTTAACAGAAATTGGACAATATAAAACCAAACTAGGTGGGTGACTATGCCCCTACACGTCCCAATTATATATACTAACTCCATGATCCCACTACAATGGGGAAAAGGGCATATAACTTTTACTTACCTTACAGTAGTCTACACGCTGCCACTACTATGTTGAAATTTAGCACTGTTAAGGTTTCAGTCTTAAGAGTTTCAGTCAAATGAGTTTTCAATTTTTTGAATTTTCAATGTCATGGATTCAGTCAAATGAATTTCAGTCAAATGAAATTTTGATCATGTGTAGTAGACCGTAGAAAGGCTGGTGGGATTTTCTAGTAACTATAACCAAAGTCCAAAAGAATTTTGTCTTACTAGTTTGTAATATGTATAAGAAGCATAAAAAAGAATTTGAAATCATTCTGTCCTCTTGATGTTCATCTCTTAATAAAGGATGACACTCCTCTTTTTTGTTCATCTCTTACTAAAGGGTGACACACATCTTCTATGATCATCTCTAAGAAAAAGGTGACATTCCTCTTCTATGTTCATCTGTTAGTAAAGGGCAACATTTCTATTTTACATTCATCTCTTAGTGAAGAAGGACACGTGTCTTCCATGTTCATCTCTTAGTAAAAGGCGACACTCATCTTCAAGTTCATGTCTTAGTAAAGGGTGACACTCCACTTCTGTGTTCATCTCTTAGTAAAGGGAAACACTCATCTTACACAATACCACCCTAATGTTTCTTTCAGGATTCAGCATAATGAAACAATCCTATTATATCATCATGGTTCAGAACAGCTTCCCTCATAAACAGAGCATCTCACATACTCATTCACAGACCATGCCTTACCCAAAGAGTGAAAGGGTATTTGTTTGTTTATTTATGCATTTATTTATTTATATTTGTTTGCTATGGTAATTTAGAATCCAGAATGGCCTTCTTGGCCTAGGAATAGGCTCGCAGTACCTCCTCCTACAGCAGATTCTCCTTCTCATCCTGCCGTGTACATGTTGGCCTGCCTTAAAAACATAGGGCTCTATGCTCAGCAGCCACCTTTGTGTCAGGAGACACACATACATACATGGATTAACATATTTTATATATCTCTATTTAAATGAAAAAGTACTCCAACTCAGTTCTTTTATGTGATCACCTTAGCAATGGCGTTGGGCAGGTTAACACCTTCACATACATAACAGTCTGACTTGATCTGTCACTTACGTTTTACCATCACCTAAAAATACCCAGAAAAATATGAACTCCCGACTCTTCTGCTCCAACAAGATATCTTCTTTCCTGTCCTACTGAACAAGAAATGTTATTGCAAAGGGGTCTTCTAACCCAGCTTGAGTATTGCCTACATCTTGTAGCATTTGCCTTAAAAAAAAAAAAAAAAAAACTACGACCATTCAGGTTCCAAGTACAGCCATGTTGTCATTATCCTTCCCTCACAGTTGTCTTATACTCGCCAAAATGGCTGCCAGCTCAACCAGCCAGTCTTCTGCTCAACCAGCCAGTCTGCTGCTCTGCTAGCCAGTCTGCTGCTTTGCTAGCCAGTCTGCTGCTCTGCTAGCCAGTCTGCTGCTTTGCTAGCCAGTCTGCTCCTTTGCTAGCCAGTCTGCTGCTCTGCTAGCCAGTCTGCTGCTTTGCTAGCCAGTCTGCTGTTTTGGTTCCAACTTTTCTGGCTATTGAAGACAAACTCCTGCCCTTTTCTTTCCTCTGGCTTACTTAGACAGGCTCTGTCATATAAACTTTGATCTCATAGCCACTCAGGTGCTCTCTTGTGAGCACATGAAACCAGAATTCACTGGTCTAGCCACTTACTTTCTACCATTGGACCCAAGCTCTGGAGGTTATCTTCCCTCAAATCCTAAAGACATCTCTAACTACTCCACCCTTCAGGTGCAACCAAATAAACATTTCATATCACAAGCTGCTTGTAAATGTTTTGCTTCACGTCACAAAACCTAGTCTGCCTATTGTTTGACACAAACTGCCCATCATTTTCTCCATAGTATCTATTCACTAACTCCAAAGATGCAATTACATGAGGGTCTGAATGTGACGAAAGGGTTAAAGTATTTATCTTATAAACACAGGTGCAGGGTTTGATTCTGACCTCTGGTTATTGGTTAAATTAAAAGTGACCATTCAGGGCAGTTAGCTTAGTATTCACCAATGAACCTACTCACGCCAATGTAAATATTGTATATATTAGTTTCTTTTAAATATCTGCTTCAATTATTCTTTCTGTTTTTAGTGTGCTCTTTTATTGTATAAATTATTTTTATTTTTTCCACTTGATGTCTGTTCACATTCTGGGCTGAGACAAATTATATACATAAATATAGACACACTGCATATATATATATATATATATATATATATATATAGAGAGAGAGAGAGAGAGAGAGAGAGAGAGACTATAAAACCTAGTAATTAGAAAATTTAGTTTTCCAGCCTTAAGGCTAGTAAACACTTTCCTTAAGGAAAAACAAGAAAAAGGGAAAACCAGTTGTACAGGAATGACAATAGTATATGACATGCTCAAAAAATGTTGTCAAAAATACTAATGTAAAATCTGTGTTAAGGATCACCTTGCATTCTTATTAAAAACAAGAAAACAGGATTTGAGCTGGTATTGCTTGTTTAACCCAGCACTTTCACTCCTGTCAGAGCTTCATCAGATCTAAGTTACAGATATAAGTAGCAATTAATATATACGTTTCTGTTTTTCCATATAAAATTCCCATGTAAATTACAAGGAAGGCAATAATCCAAGATGGCATAAACACATCACATTCAGTGACAGTGATTGGAACAGTGGTACACACTAGCACATAAACAGATCACATTCAGTGACAGTGATTGGAACAGTGGTACATACTAGCACATAAACAGATCACATTCAGTGACAGTGATTGGAACAGTGGTACATACTAGCACATAAACAGATCATATTCAGTGACAGTGATTGGAACAGTGGTACATACTAGCACATAAACAGATCATATTCAGTGACAGTGTTTGGAAAAGTGGTACATACTAGCACATAAGCAGATCATATTCAGTGACAGTGATTGGAACAGTGGTACATACTAGCACATAAACAGATCATATTCAGTGACAGTGATTGGAACAGTGGTACATACTAGCAGATAAGCACATCACATTCAGAGACGGTGATTGGAACAGTGGTACATACTAGCACATAAACAGATCATATTCAGTGACAGTGATTGGAACAGTGGTACATACTAGCGCATAAACAGATCACATTCAGTGACAGTGATTGGAACAGTGGTACATACTAGCAGATAAGCACATCACATTCAGAGACAGTGAATGGAACAGTGGTAGATACTAGCACATAAACAGATCATATTCAGTGACAGTGATTGGAACAGTGGTACATACGAGCACATAAACAGATCACATTCAGTGACAGTGATTGGAACAGTGGTACATACGAGCACATAAACAGATCACATTCAGTGACAGTGATTGGAACAGTGGTACATACTAGCACATAAACAGATCACATTCAGTGACAGTGATTGAAACAGTGGTACATACTAGCACATAAGCACATCACATTCAGTGACAGTGACTGGAGCAGCGGTACATACTAGCACATAAACAGATCACATTCAGTGACAGTGAATGGAACAGTGGTAGATACTAGCACATAAACAGATCACATTCAGTGACAGTGATTGGAACAGTGGTACACACTAGCACATAAACAGATCATATTCAGTGACAGTGATTGGAACAGTGGTACATACGAGCACATAAACAGATCACATTCAGTGACAGTGACTGGAACAGTGGTACATACGAACACATAAACAGATCACCTTGAGTGACAGTGACTGGAACAGCGGTACATACTAGCACATAAGCACATCACATTCAGTGACAGTGAGTGGAACAGCAGTACATACTTTTTTATTGTGATGGTTCTGTTTATACGTAAGTATAAAGCACTGTGTATCTACTAGTCAGTGTAATGGGTATAGTGACTAAGTCCTGTATTTATTTTATATTAATATAGTAAATAATAAAACAGATGGCAGTGAGATTCACTTCTGTATGGAATACTACGATGCTAGAGGGGAAGTCCACGGTGGGTATCTGAACTCAAAAAAGAGTTATGTTGCTAAGTAAAGTCAGAGGAGTAATTAGGAGTTAGCAACTATGTGTGAGCCTAGGAAGTATTTAAGAAAAAAAGAATAAAGTAAATTACCAGCATTGAATTTCAAAATACTGAAAAACAGACTCAGAAAAAAAACAAATAAACTGGTGAAAAAACAAATAGCAGGCAACCTTATGTCCGGAAAGCAGGCTTTAACGGAAAGAAAGCCAAAAACCAAATTCTCCTTTAACGCAAGTATTTAATGTTACAAAAGAAGAGCGTTTTTGCCGTGACCCCTGTCACAGCTTCATCAGAAAGAACACAGTTAAAACAGTTAAAAAGCATCAATTTATATACAAAAGACAGGAAGTGAACTAATAATTACATTTCCTGCAAGACATCAGTTTGCTACTAAAATTGTACGTCAAAAACCTTATCAATTTAATTAACAATAAAAAGATAAACTATACATGTGCAAAAAAACTTAAATTACAAATAAACAAGATAAATGTATTTAAAGTAAACATAACTTCATCAATTTACTCTGTAATTAAAAGTTTTATAACTAAATCTCATCATAACAGGAGGATCACCTAAAATAACTCTTGAGTTTTAATATGCTAGAAATGTTGCAGTTTTCATTCAGACCTGGTGGTCTGAATGCGTCCAAGTTTAACTGCCATATCAATTCTACATTTTCAAGAATAATTGAAAATGGACCTCCTCGAATCGTTGGGACAACCTGGTCAATACCCATAAAACTGAAGTTATGGCCTGGGTTGGTGTTTACATGTTTTGCCAAAGCATTTTCTAAAAGTGTTTTTTTTATATGTTATATTAATATAGTAAATAATAAAACAGATGGCAGTGGGATTCACTTCTGTGTGGAATACTACGATGCTAGAGGGGAAGTCCACGGTGGGTATCTGAACTCAAAAAAGAGTTATGTTGCTAAGTAAAGTCAGAGGAGTAATTAGGAGTTAGCAACTATGTGTGAGCCTAGGAAGTATTTAAGAAAAAAAGAATAAAGTAAATTACCAGCATTGAATTTCAAAATACTGAAAAACAAATAGCAAACTTAATGTTCCTGCCCTCCACCGATGCAAAACACCCATAAAAGAAAACACAATTCAGTTTCAAAATAACACTTTAACAGTTTTTAAACTACTAGACAGCTCCCCAGACAAATAACTTTCTTACAGCACTATGCTCTATGTGAGTACCACACCAAGTGCACCTAAGCAAGTTTCTCCTAAAACAAACCCACTACTTAAAACTCTGGAACCAGAATGTATTTATTTTTACATTTTTGCAGGGGGGTTGTGCCCTCTGCACCCCCCGTTCCCCTTGCAAATTAAATATACCAACTCCAAGATCACACTATATTGAGGAAAAAGGTAAATACCTATGGCGCACCCACATCTGCCTGAGAACTGCCCATATATTACCATCAATACTTCTGCTTAAAAGTGCATTACAAATGATGAAAATATCCTTCAAATATAAACACTCCTTTTTTCTTAGTGAGATTTTAAACTTACCTATAGTACTGCAATGTCTCCAGGAATATCTGGCATATTTCCTTCGGGTGCACAGTAGAAACCTTAAAGTGATAGTGTAGTTTGTAACTATTGCTTTTTTAACTAGTATGTTCAGTTCGGTATTATGGAACTCGACTTTGTAAAGTTTCAGTAAATTGGATTATCGGCTTTCTCATCTCATTCTTGTGTCGTTCAACCTTATGGTATTACAGGATTTGAAAGTAGATCCATACACATACATATGCATAAATATATACACATATACAACCAAATACACACAAATAAAAACATGAATGCATATACACACATACAGAGAACTATATGTTCATATATGTATATGAAAATACACATCCATACATGTACACATACATAAATGCGGACACATAAACATGAACATGTGTACATAGATACATACATACATATATGCACACAGACAAAAATACCACATAAAAAGTGGTGACTGACCAAGTAATACATAAGGGAAGTTGCATTAAGTGAAATCACGTGCCTGAACTTGTACTTACCAAAAAATTATAATTGTAAAGCACTTTAACCTGTTTCTGATACTGAAGTGAAGTGCTTCTTCAGGTCTCACTATGCTAGCATGTACTAATGTGGTAGTTTATACTGCTGATTAGTTAACTCAAAATGTAAACATTTCAAGGTGGCATTAAAATAATCCTCAGATAATTAAAGAGTTACAAAGGAAAAAGAGACAATCAAAACTCTGACAAAGTACATATGAATAATAAAAATATTTTTTATATATATATATATATATATATAAGTGTGTGTGTGTGTGTGTGTGTGTAACATCTAGTACTAAAGACAAAAATTAAAATAAATACTGAAAATAAAAATCATCATGCATAGCCATGAAAAAGAGGGGAAAAACATGTTCCCATCAGTAAAAGTTATTTTAAGTAAATGTAATTAAGGTCCAATTTCTTTAACTTGTGTATGCCCTTAATAGAGCATGTCCAACTGAGTCAGTATTTCCAATAAGCTTTAAGTCAAATCTGCCATTCACGTTCTTTTTTCTCTTGCTTTGCATTCAGATTGCGTAGTAATGGGCCCGAATGTTTTCTCTCTATTACATGATAAACAAACTTCTCATAGCTCCTGTAGACCTGAGCATATCTGGACAATAGCTGATGAAGGCCTTAAGCCTGATGTCTGAAAGGTGTTTGCTCACTCTTATTTTGAGAGGGCTAATTGTTTTTGCAATGTTAAATATTTTGTATTTTATGCAACTTGCCTGTATTCTACAAAGCTGCTATTGCAGTTCTATGTGCCATTGCAGACATATTTATTTTTTGAGTTTGGCCATATGAAATAGTTCTTTTGACTCATAAATGCACAACATCTGCAGCCGGGGGGGTTGCAAGGAAAAGTTCCTACCTATAATTCTGCAGGTGCACTAATTCCTCTAAAATGTTCTACCCATCTTCTAATGCTTCTTCCTTTTTGATAAATGAAGGATGGTTGTGGGTCCAGAATCTGAATGACAGATTGTTTTCACCTAATGATGCTCCAGTTTTTGACCATTTTTCTTTCTATTTTGGAAATAACAATACAAATAAGTTAGGGCCATACTCCTTTTATATTTGTCATTTCCTCCACTGATATTTGGTTTTGCGGCTTGGTTTCCTTCGAAGGGGGTTCACCAGCACTCAGTCACTGTTTTGTTTGAGGAGTTTAAAGGGTTCCAGGAATATTAGCCATCAGATTCTCATTGCCTCCTCTTTCCAGAAAGTCTTATCGCAGCTGATCTAGAGGCTGGTGAGAAATTGTTCCACTTTTCTAGAAACTCTGGCTACTCTCATTCCTTGTGATTTGATGTCATTTTTCTTAGTACTTTTGGGGTGCAGGCTGTTAGGGTGCAGACGTAGATTCACTCATATAAGTTTTCTGTACAGGTCATCATTACTTTATTTTCTGTCTTTCTAGATGGTGATGCCAAGGAATTGTACTTTATCATAACTATAGTGGTTGGTGAAGTGCAAAACATCTGTGGTGGAGCTTGTCCAAGGAGCCTTTCCATGTGATAAAGTTATCATAAATAAAACAATAGCAACAATCCATGTATTGAAAGAATTCTATGGAAAATATGGTCTTCTCTTCCCATCTTGACAAGGCTATATTGACTAAGTTAGGGGCTACAGCAGCTCCCATAGCTAGCCCACTTTGTCTGTTTGTACCATTTCTGAGTGAAGTGAATGTAGTTGCTGGCGAGTACGATATCCAACATATTCTCACAAGCTTTAATTTCATCACTACAGTAGTCATGGGGAATAAAAGTATATAGGCGCCCACATCAATCATGACAAATAAATATCATCTCCAGTTGAATTCTTATTTCTTTGATTCTTTTCAGGAAATTGAGTGAATCCAAGCTGAAGGAAGGAGCACTCCTCGTGAGCTCTTTAATCTTAAATTTGATATAAATGGATACAGTTTAAGTGGCTGAGTGACCTCCTGCTACTACTGGGTGATAACGAGAATTTTCCACATTTTTGTCAGGTTTTGGGATGCTATATTATATCAGCAAATACTGACTGCACAAAATACTGATACACTGAATGGCAAAACGCTGAACACACTTGATTGAACACACATTTGTCCAACATCACAAATGATTGAAATACAAAATGTCAACAGTTACCTGCATGCTCTAGTAATTCCCCTGAAGTCATACACACCTATAAGTAAAACAAATATAGGTATCGTTTGCAAATGGGAAAGCGGTCATGCATGTGGAGGGCTTCCTCCCCCTACATCACTCAAATTATATACAACTCCATGATCACACAAACATAAAGAAGGGAGTAATTTCCCAAAATAAAATAGTCACTGGTAAAGCACACAAGCAGCAATTTCTCATGCAAAAACAGATGATAGCATTCATTGTTCCCTAGCATCGTCCACTTTCCAGCAAGACACTCCTGCTTACATTGCATGATCAAAAAGCACATACAAGTTACATACAAAACATATATAGCTGTCAGGATCAAAAAGCCCATACAAGCTACATATAAAACATATATAGTTGTCATGATCAGAAAGCACATAAAGCTACATACAAAACATATATAGTTGTCAGGATCAGAAAGCACATACAAGCTTCATACAAAACATATATAGTTGTCAGGATCAAAAAGGCCCCCATCAAGTCAACTAAAGCTAATTTTGAAAATAAAGTTGCCAAGGATTCCAAGGATAACCATAAGGCCTTCTATGGCTATGTCAAAAACCTAAATGGCAATGCTCAGGTCTGTTCTGAGCTAGTACAAAATGGAACAAAATACACGGACTCTTCTGACATTGCCAACATCGTGGCTGACAGGTTCAGTGCAAATCCCCCTCCCACCACCTATAGGGCCTATTACCATTCCAGGGGATTGTATAATAGGTTCATAGGTTCATAGGTTCATACTAGGCTATCTGCCCAAGGGCATTTACAAGCCTAGCCCATAGTTTTGTGGCTTACGCCACCCCTTTAGTATGGGGAACTATACCCATTATTTTGCTGTGCCTCTGTCGAGCAGTGACACTGAGGTAATCCCTGGGGTATATCTGCAATCTCCCATCCATTGGTCAAGATTTCTCTTGAACAAGGCCAGCGAGGTGCTCTGCCTCACATATACCGGGATTTTGTTCCACAGCATAGGGAGTCTTTGGGTGATGAATCTATCCCTCCAGCACGTCCTATTAATAGCCGTGTCGAGGTTTAAGTCTCCCCCCTTGTGGCTCTGATGGATCTAGATTTTTTGAGGTGAAGCATATTCATCAAATCTGGGTTTGACGTGGCCTTGTATGTTAGGCAAAGGTCACCTCTGAGCAAGCGTGCGACTGAATAGAGCTGGAGTTCTTTCAGTCGGGCAGCATAGGACAGATTTTGAGATCCTTTATCCTTTTGGTGAGGAACTTTGTGGCCTCTCCAGCTGCTGCAAGTGTCGGGTCAGATACATTCCGAATGGGGCATTGTACTCAATCATTGGTCTGATGAGTGATGAGTAGAGGGAGACAATGACCTCCCTTGATCTAGATGAGAATCCCTTCATGATAAGGTGGGCAATGTAGAAGGTCTTCCTAACTACTTTAGCTACATGGGTGTCGAATGACAGACTACTATCAACCTGGGTCCCCAGGTCCCTGATAACTTCTTCTGTGCTCAGTGGATTGCCACCTATTTGGTAGCTAGGGGTAACCTTGTTTTTCCCGAAGGGTATGACTATGCATTTTTTGGCATTTAACTTTAGGCCATGGCTCTGGCACCAGTTATCCATTTCTGTGAGACCCTTCTGAAGGATATCTGTGTCAGATGTGTTTTCTACTATGGCGCCCAGTTTGCAGTCATCTGCAAACTTTGTCAGCCATAACCCTCCTGTGTTTGCTTGTACTACGGAGAAGTAGATGCCAAACAAGAGTGGGCCTAGGACTGAGCCCTGTGGGACACCACTAGTGACAGGCTTTGAGTCTGACATGGCGCCAGCAACTCTGACCCTGTGGGTTCTGTCACTCAGCCAGTTTGCAACCCATCTTGTGATGTATGGGTTAATATTTAAGCTGATGAGTTTTTCAATGATACCCGAGTGGGGTATTGTATCAAGGCCTTCGCCAGATCGAGGTAGGCTGTATGGACTGCCTTTCCCTCATCAATGGCTTTGGTGACTGTTTCAAAAAGTCAACCAAGTTTAAAAGGCATGATCTGCCTTTGACAAAGCCAAACTGGGTTGGATCCAAAGTCTGCAAATTCCCTATGTCTTTATTTATGAGGTCCATTATGATCCTCTCCATGGCTTTGCAGATAAGGCTTGTCAAGCTAATGGGCCGGTAATTTCCAGGGTCGGTGGAGGCACCGCCTTTGTGAAGTGGGACCACAGTTGCAGTGCGCCACTCCCTGGGTACGTATCCAGAGGTAAGGCTCTGATTAAACAGCTGTCCTAGCTGTGGGTTTAATTCCTCATTGAGTTCGTGGAGCACACAGCCGGGACACCATCAGGTCCCATGGATGCTGTGTTTTTTGCTTTGGAGAGAGCAGTTCTCACTTGGGCGTTGGAGATGTTTGGGGGGCTGCAATCATTTGGTATAGATATCTCTCCTTTTGGGGAGTTTGCACTGAACCTGTCAGCCAGTATGTTGGCAATGTCCATAGGATCAGTAATCTTCACATCGTTTTGAACTAGTTCTGAGCATATCTGGGAGTTTCCTCCCAGGTTTCTAACATAGCTAAAGAAGGCCTTATGATTGTCTTTTGAGTCTTTAGCTATTTTTCTCTCAAAATTTGCTTTGGATGATTTTATGAGAGCTCTTAGTTTTTTACTTATAGTGATCAAGGGTGTCTTACCTTTTAAGGATTTTGCTCTATCTTGTAGTAGCTTCCTCCTTTTGTTGTAGAGTTTGTTTATGGCTGGGGTCCACCAGACTGGACGCTTGCCTTTGGTACAGAGAGTCTTTGTTTTGCTTGGGATTGCCTTATCCATGCAGTCCTGCAGGTGCTGGTAGAAGGCATTTGTAAGTGATTCAGCGGCATGTGTACTGTTTTCCGCCTCGGGGCCTTAAAGGAGACCACACTAGTCTTTAGAAGTGTGAAGTCGGCTTTCGAGAAGTTCTTTACTGTGGTCTTTTTTATTTCAGGTGGGGGTGGGATGAGGATAAGTCCAATTATTACTGATACATTGGTTAACAAGGCTCTATCTAAAGCTAAAAACACTGCCTTCATGGGACCTGATGGTGTCCCAGGCTGTGTCATATGCAAACTCCAAAAGGAATTAACCCTGCATCTTAATACCCTGTTCAGTCTCAGCCTCTCCACAGGATATTTGCCCATAGAATGGTGCATGGCAACGGTGGTCCCGCTACACAAGGGTGGGGCTACAACTGACCCTGGGAACTACTGACCAATAAGCCTGACCAGTCTGATCTGTAAGGCTATGGAGTGAATCATTATGGAACTCATAAATGGAGAGATTGGGAACCTCCAGTTGCTGGACCCCACACAGTTCGGCTTCGTCAAGGGCAGATCATGCCTCCTGAACCTGGTGTATTTCTTTGAGACAGTTACTCAGGCTATAGATAAAGGAAAGGAGGTACACATGGCTTACCTTGACCTTGCTAAAACATTTGACACCATTCCCCATTCAGGTATTATTGATAAGCTCACCAGCCTGGGCATAAATCCTTAAGTCACAAAATGGATCACAAACTGGCTCTCAGACAGATCCCATAAAGTAAGAGTTGTGGGATCTATGTCCAAATCCAGACCAGTAAAGAGTGGTGTGCCTCAGGGCTCTGTCCTGGGGCCCCTCATGTTTGGCATATACTTCTCAGAAGTACAGGCAAGCATGGAAGGGCTGTGGCTGACTAAGTTTGTGGACGACTACAAACTGGGTGCTATAATAGAGTCTCCGGCCGACATGGAGATCCTCCAGAAGGGCCTAAATGAGACTGATGCATGGTGTCAAAGCCATGGTCTCAAGCTAAATGCAAAAAAATGTGTAGTAATCCCCTTTGGAAAAAACAGAGTACCCGCAAACTACAACATAGGAGGTAATCCCCTGAAATCTGAAGAAGAAATAAGGGATCTAGGGACCCATGTAGATAGTCAGCTTTCCTTTGATAACCATGTTACCAGAGTGGTTAGAAAATCCTTCTATGTGACCCATCTGATCAGGAAAGGGTTCACATCAAGATCTAAGGATGTAATGGTGCCCCTCTACTCTTCCCTCATCAGGCCCATTATTGAGTACAATGCACCAATTGGAATGTATCTGGCTAGACATCTCCAGCAGCTGGAGAGACCACAGAGGTACCTAACCAAGAGGATTACTGGCCTCAAACAGTTGCCCTATGCAGCATGATTGAAAAAGCTAAGACTGTTCTCTGTTGCATGCCACTTTCTCAGAGGCGATCTCTGTCTAAAGTACAGAGCCATGTCCAACCCAGAATTGTTGAACATGCTCCATCTTAGCAAAACCAAATCTACTCGAGCTACACACTCTAGGGATATAAACCTCAACACAACAATGAATAGAACATGCTGAAGGGATAGATTCCCTTCGCAGAGACTTCCCTTACTATGGAACAGGGTCCAGATCTACATAAGACAGAGCCCCTCACTATCACTCTTCAAGAGGAACCTTGATGAGTGGATGGGTAACAGAAAGTTCACACCGGGGATCACACCAACAGCACTACTAGATAGGGGCCAAGGGTACTAGCTGCTAATACAAGGGTCTAGGGAACTACTAAAGGGGCAGTGAATACCGCACAACATGGCTGGGCTAATATATGCCTTCGGGCAGATAGCCCAGTACGAACCTATGAACCTATAAAAAAGCACATACAAGCTACATGCTAAACATATATAGTTATCAGGATCAGAAATCACATACAAGTTACATACAAAACATATATAGTTGTCAGGATCAGAAAACACATACAAGCTACACACAAAACATATATAGTCGGGATCAAAAAGCACATACAAGCTACATACAAAACATATATAGTTGTCAGGATCAGAAAGCACATACAAGCTACATACAAAACACATATAGTTGTCAGGAACAGAAAGCACATACAAGATACATACAAAACCTATATAGTTGGGATCAGAAAGCACATACAAGCTACACACAAAACATATATAGTCAGGATCAGAAAGCACATACAAGCTTCATACAAAACATATATAGTCAGGATCAAAAAGCACATACAAGCTACATACAAAGCATATATAGTTGTCAGGATCAGAAAGCACATACAAGTTACATACAAATCGTATATAGTTGTCAGGATCAGAAAGCACATACACGCTACACACAAAACATATATAGTCAGGATCAGAAAGCACATACAAGCTACATACAAAACACATATAGTTGTCAGGATCAGAAAGCACATACAAGCTACATGCAAAACCTATATAGTTGGGATCAGAAAGCACATACAAGCTTCATACAAAACATACATAGTTGTCAGAATCATAAAGCACATACAAGCTACATACAAAATCTATATAGTTGTCAACTTCTTGTGTCCAAACAAATGGAGGCGCACTCACATTTCATCAAATGTCTGTTCATCAGTTCATGCATTTTGCCTTTTGTAATGCACTAAAACTCAATCCACCAAATAACTGCATGTTATTTTACATTAAGCATACAAACACACACACACATAAGTATTTCGAAATTACATAGCCGAAAACTCAAGCACAACTGACAATTATGAAAACACACTACTGCGAAATTCAAAATGCTGAAACTATGCTACACATACAGTACACACATAAACAAACACAAAACACCCCCCCCCACACAATCAAATAAATGCATCTACACTATAGATAAGCAGGGAAGCAATATACATATGATGCAGATGTGGATATAGATATAGACTGCAACATGTTGTGTGTGGTAAAATGTGCACTGCACCCTTAAAAGTGTGAAAAGTTACTGGTGTATGGGAAATTCTCATAGCATTTCAGCCAGGGAATGAACATGTTAACTACCTGATTGCCAATAGTTGCTTCTACAAAATTCTGGACTTTGTAATCTACCATTAGGCAGGGAAACTGTACTGAAATGAGTATTGCCTTCCTGCAATGTAGCTGTTTGACTGCCTGCCTTACTGTTAAGGACACATTGGTCTGTGGGCTCAGCAGTCAATATCATGCCACAATATACAGTATCTGTTTAATTATCTGTGTGTGCGCATGTGTGCATGTGTGTATCTGTGTGTTTGTGTATATATATATATATATATATATATATATATATTATATATATGTATTTATATATATAATATATATCTATATATATATATATATATATATATATATATATATATATGTGTGTGTGTGTGTGTGTGTGTGTGTGTGTGTGTGTGTGTGTGTGTGTGTGTGTGTGTGTGTGTGTGTGTGTATATACACACATATATACATATATATATATATATATGTATATATAATACACATATATTTATATATATATATATATATATATATATATATATATATATATATATATATACACATATATTTATATATATATATATATATATAGAGAGAGAGAGAGATACTCAAACACTGTGAAACCCTAGTTCTGTTATAAGCTGTAAGATCCTGCTTAATTGATCATTACATTTTTTGCTTCTGGACTGCAATGTGTTTTTATGGTTCCGTGCACCATTTTGTCACACTTGTGCATCTCAGTGTTGGATACGTACATATTATTATACAGATTCATATAAATAGATAGCTATAGATGCATACACACACACACACACACACACACACACACACACACACACACACACACTCCGAGATCGCACTACATGGAGAACTTCTCTAAAGCAAATTTCACACGCCTCAAAACTGAGGCGAAATCCTTCAAAGCCCCCGGGCCTGTGGAAAATACGGCCCAGACCGCAGAATCCTTTATAAACGCATTCTATGAGCACCTTCAGGAATGCATGGATCATGCAATGCCAAATAAAACCAAGACCCAATCCTCCAAAGGCAGACGTCCTGTCTGGTGGACCCCAGCCATAAACAAACTATACAATAGAAGGAGGAAGCTACTACATGATAGAGCAAAATCCCAAAAAGGGAAGGCATCTCTGATCACTATTAGCAAAAAACTACAGGCACTCATAAAATCATCTAAGGCCAGCTTCGAGAGAAAAATTGCACAGGACACTAAGGATAATCACAAGGCTTTCTTTAGTTATGTTAGGAACCTGGGTGGGAATTCCCAGATATGCTCAGAATTAGTCCAAAATGACAAAAAATACACTGAGCCCACAGACATTGCCAACATCCTAGCTGACAGGTTCAGTGCAAACTTCTCTCCACTCTCCCCACCAAAAGGGCAAATATCTATCCCAACAGAGTGCTGCCCCCCTGTCATCTCAGATGCTCAAGTAAGAGCCGCCCTCTCCAAAGCAAAAAACACAGCATCAATGGGACCAGATGGTGTCCCGGGCTGCGTCCTACATGAACTCCAAGAAGAGCTAAACCCAAACATAAAACTACTGTTCAATCTTAGCCTTACTACAGGATATGTACCCAATGAGTGACGTACAGCAACAGTGGTCCCTCTCCACAAAGGTGGTGCCTCAACGGATCCTGGAAACTATCGCCCCATAAGCCTGACTAGCTTGGTCTGCAAAGCTATGGAAAGGATCATCATGGACCTCATAAATAAAGATATTGGGGACCTACACACACTGGATCCTACCCAGTTTGGCTTTGTTAAGGGCAGATCCTGCCTCTTAAACCTGGTCGATTTCTTTGAAACAGTCACCAAGGCCATTGACGAGGGGAAAGTGGTCCACACAGCCTACCTGGACCTTGCAAAAGCCTTCGATACAATACCCCACTCGGGCATTATAGATAAGCTCACCAGCTTAAATATAAACCCCTATGTCACTAGATGAGTTGCAAACTGGCTGAAGGACAGAACCCACATGGTTAGAATTGCTGGAGCCATGTCAGACTCCAAACCAGTTACAAGTGGCGTCCCACAAGGCTCAGTCCTGGGACCTCTCTTGTTCAGTATATATTTCTCAGCGGTACAGGCCAACACGGAAGGACTGTGGCTGACCAAGTTCACAGATGACTGCAAACTGGGCATCATAATCAACTCTCCAGCCGACACAAGCATCCTCCAAAAGGGCCTCATAGAAACAGACAACTGGTGCCAGAGCCATGGCCTCAAGCTAAACGCCAAAAAGTGTATAGTCATCCCTTTGGCAAAACAAAGTGCCCACAAATTACCACATAGGTGGTAATCCATTAAGTACAGAAGAAGTCATTAGGGACCTGGGGACCCAAGTTGATAATAATCTCTCATTTGACAACCACGTGGCCAAAGTGGTTAGAAAAACATTTTATATAGCCCACCTAATCATGAAGGGATTCACATCTAGATCGGGGAGGTCATCGTACCTCTTTACTCATCCCTCATCAGGCCCATAATTGAGTACAATGCCCCTTTTGGGATGTACCTTACCAGACACCTGCAGCAACTGGAAAGACCCCAAAAGTACCTCACCAAGAGGATCAAAGGGCTCAAACAGATGCCATATGCTGCCCGGTTAAAGAAACTCCAGCTCTACTCAGTGGCATACCGCCTGCTCAGAGGCGATCTGTGCCTGACGTATAAAGCCATGTCCAACCCGGAATTAATGGACATGCTGCACCTCAGAAAATCCAAATCCCATCGAGCCACGCACTCGAGAGACTTGAACCTCAGCACTGAAATAAATAGGACATGCTGGAGGGACAGATTCATAACCCAGAGGCTCCCTTCACTCTGGAATAAAATCCCAGTCCAGGTTAGGCAGAGTCCCATATTGACTCTCTTCAAGAGGAATCTTGATGAGTGGATGGGAGATCGTAGGTTTACCCCGGCTATCACTTCTGTGTCACTGTTAGACAGAGGCACAGTATACTAACCTCAAAAAAAGGCATAGCAAAATTAATTTAAAATGGGTGGCGAAAGCCAAACACACTCTGGCTAGGCTTATAAATGCCCTAGGGCAGATAGCCTAGTATGAACCTATGAACCTATAAAGGGAAATATTCCCTACGGTGATCTCTGTCGAAACGTCCGAGCTTTCAAAAGTTCGCTCATATGGTGTCGACCTTATGAGGCTTGAACTTTTGAATGTTCGTGATTTCTAATGGAACCTATATATATAAATATATATATATATATATATATATATATATATATATCAAACATTTAATATAACATGCTAAGTATAAGAAAAGGTGTAAAATGCCTTAAGATTGTGTAGAGTGACTGGTGTTTAGGAAATCCCCACAATGATTTAGCCAAAGAAATGAATTGATTAGCTGGGTGGTTGCCACTTACTGCTTATATAAGAGGCTGTTGTTATTCAGGATGTTAGTTAGTTTTTCAACCAGTGGTTTAGCACAGGATAGGCAAGGGTTGGCCCAGTGATCTATGATCTGTGCAGCTCATAAGCTTGGCTAGGGCCTCTTCAGGATTTAGCCTGGTGGAGTAAAGTTTTGTGCGCAGCTGGAACAAAAGCCAGTTTAAGGCTTGCAGCCATGGGCTATTATGTACAGCCTGCCTGTTAAAAGGGCTGTTCATAGGTTTATAGGTTGGTACTAGGCTATCAGCCATAGGGCCTGTACAAGCCTAGCCATAACAATTCCCTGGCTATTTCTTCCCACACTATTTACTTCCCTGAACCCCTTTCTAGAAGGGCGACTGAGGTGATCACTGTGGTGAATTTTGACGATGCCCGGGCTGTCAGAGATTGTGCCTGTTTAATATAAAGTTGGTGGAAACACTTCAAAGGAGCAACAATGTTCTGCAAGGTACCTGTGAAGAATAAGGAAATATTGTAACTAGCTGTATGGTGACAAGATATTTTTTTTTCTGTGTCTTCTGGAACAAAACTTATGTTTTATACACTTGTGGCACCACCGTCTTTATGGTATCTTTATTTATTTATAGCTACACACACACACACACACACACACACACACACACACACACACACACACACACACACACACACACACACACGCACACACACACATGCACACACACACACGCGGTGTGAACTCAGAGTTAGTATATATAATTAACAGGGTATGGGGGGTGCAGGGGGCTTGTCCTCCTACAAAGAATTAGACTGTGCAATCTCAGAGTTAGTATATACAATTAGCAGGAGGTGTGGGGGGGTGCAGCATGCTTATCCTTCGTTCACAGAATTAGATTGTGTGATCTTGGAGTTAGTATATATAATTAGCAGGGTTTGGGGGCTGGTTGTAGGGTGTTCTCCCATGCAAAAAAAATAAATTTCTTTTCATTTATCATATTGTTATTTGTTTGGTTTTTGGTATTTTAATTTCATTATATATATATATATATTTTTTATATAAACATATATATATATATATATATATATATATATATATATATATATATATATCTGTGTGTGTGTGTGGTTTTTTTTTTTTGCATGGGTCAAGTCCTCTGTACCCCTCACACCCTAGTAATTATACATGCTTACTTTAAAATCATATAATCCCAGGATAAGGAGCAGTGGTTCAGTGGTTAATGCCACCTCACAGTAAGAGGTTCTCCAGTTTGATTATTGGCTTGGGTGCCTTCTTTACAGAGTCTGCATGTCCTCCCTGCATTCATGTGGGTTTTCTCCTGGTGCGCTGGTTTTCTCCCACATTCCAAAGACATGCATCTTGAACATTTCTACCTGGGCCTCTGGTGAAAATAGACTCTCTCCTAGTCAGACTTTCCCAGTCAACAAATGTTTAATAAATAAAAAAAAAATCATCCTTCCCTGAGGATTATCCTTTATCACATACTTGTCAACCAAAGTGGGCCTACAATACAGTGGTCAATATTAGCTACAGTCACCCTTTAACACAGAAATCACACACACACACACACACACACACACACACACACACACGTATAGAGAGAGAGAGAGACAGAGAGAAGGAGGTAAGATAACAAAAGGAACAATGCTACTTTCCAGTTTATACTTTATTTCTTACTTGGTAAACACATTGGTAGACAATTTTTATGTACATTAAGTAGTTATATGTAATTATCAAATGATAAATGCATCCAATAATATAAAAAACACACTGTTACATTTAAAACTTTTTGTAAAGCAATTCCTATCTAAACCATTAATTAATACTGCTGTGCCAAAAAATCCCATTCAAACTTCAGACTATAAATGTATTTAAACAACATTTTATTTATTTTCTATTTCTTAATTCCTCACTTACCTCTAAAATTGAAAGAAAGCTTCCAGGCCACAGGTGACATTTAATGCCCAGTATACCTAATTAAAGCTTATTGTATATGGCAAGCTGAGTGTGCAAAAAAGCAGGGAAAAAATGTTTAGATCTCACTTCACACTGCAGGTGCTCCAGGTATGAATTTCATGTATATGTATATATATGAAAACAACCCTTGTCTCATTATCTGGGGGCCCTTGGTGACTTAGGATACCTGGCAATTGCTGAGTTTTCTCCAATGTTGGCCATGGCTTTATACCAAAGGTATAATGCATTTAAATAACAGTCACGTTTTAGGCACAGTGGTTAGAAAATGAAAGATTGCTGCAATTCTCCAAATTACTGTTTAAAATACTTCAGCTTGAAAGGCTTCATGGGGAAAATGTATGGAGACCTGACTGTGGTGCAGAAGTCCCAAGATGGTGAGCAGACACTGCCCCTCAGGAGTCAGTGAGAGGTGGGACTGAGTGGTATTTGACCAGCTTGTGAATCCTTGTGCTATAACAATGATATCTGGAAGGGCTATAGCTTATGATGGAGGCTGAGGGCCTTAGTTTCCTCAGACATTTGAGAATGTACCAGTAGTCTATCCTGAGAGCAGAGATGCAGATGAATCCCATTTCATACTGGGTATGTACTGGGTAGGGGGTATGTACTGGGTAGAGGGTATGTACTGGGTATGTACTGGGTAGGGGGTATGTACTGGGTAGGGGGTATGTATTGGGTAGGGGGTATGTACTGGGTATGTACTGGGTAGTGGGTATGTACTGGATAGGGTGTATGTACAGGGTAGGGGGCTGGACTGTGCAAAGAGCATAACAATGAAAATGATACTGCTGAAGGATGACAGCCCACCTAACCTCATACTCCGCTCAGTAATGAATATGGTTACAGCCAGCCATGACAGGTCCCCTAACCTCATACTCTGCACAGTAATGAATATGGTTACAGCCAGCCATGACAGGTCCCCTAACCTCATACTCCGCTCAGTAATGAATATGGTTACAGCCAGCAAAAAGGGTGGAATAGCGAGTCTGTCTACCTCATACTCCGCTCAGTAATGAATATGGTTACAGCCAGCCATGACAGGTCCCCTAACCTCATACTCTGCACAGTAATGAATATGGTTACAGCCAGCCATGACAGCACCCCTAACCTCATACTCTGCTCAGTAATGAATATGGTTACAGCCAGCCATGACAGCTCCCCTAACCTCATACTCCGCTCAGTAATGAATATGGTTACAGCCAGCAAAAAGGGTGGAATAGCGAGTCTGTCTACCTCATACTCCGCTCAGTAATGAATATGGTTACAGCCAGTCATGACAGCTCCCCTAATCTCATACTCAGCTCAGTAATGAATAAGGTTACAGCCAGCCATGACAGCTCCCCTAACCTCATACTCCACTCATAATGAATATGGTTACAGCCAGCCATGACAGGTCCCCTAACCTCATACTCCACACAGTAAGGAATATGGTTACAGCCAGCCATGACAGCTCCCCTAACCTCATACTCCGCTCAGTAATGAATATGGTTACAGCCAGCAGCAAAAGGGCGGAATAGCGAGTCTGTCTACCTCATACTTTGCTCAGTAATGAATATGGTTACAGCCAGCCAAAGGGCGGAATAGTGAGTCTGTCTACCTCATACTCTGTTCAGTAATCAGTATGGTTACAGCCAGCCAAATGGGGGAATAGTGAGTCTGTCTACCTCATACTCCGCTCTGTAATGAATATGGTTACAGACAGCCATGACAGCTCCCCTAACCTCATACTACGCACAGTATGGAATATGGTTACAGCCAGCCATGACAGCTCCCCTAACCTCATATTCCGCTCAGTAATGAATATGGTTACAGCCAGCCATGACAGCTCCCCTAACCTCATACTACGCACAGTATGGAATATGGTTACAGCCAGCCATGACAGCTCCCCTAACCTCATATTCCGCTCAGTAATGAATATGGTTACAGCCAGCCATGACAGCTCCCCTAACCTCATACTCCGCTCCGTAATGAATATGGTTACAGCCAGCCAAAGGGCAGAATAGCAAGTCTGTCTACCTCATACACCGCTCAGTAATTAATATGGTTGCAGCCAGCCAAAGGGGGAATAGCGAGTCTGTCTAGATAGCATGGGGTTGACTCATGGGTTAGGAAAGTGAAAAAATTTATTTTATGTGTGCGCTGCTTCTATGCTGTGCTGGAATTTGCTGGACTGGACTTAAAGTCTTCTTAAGACACAAAGTCTTGCTGGCTGTTTACTGCTGAAATCAAAGTATTGTTATAGTTGCATTTACAGTCTTGTTACATACAGAAACTTACAGAATATACACTGATGCAGCATCTCACTTTAAGAGCAGTAACCAATAAATAGCTTTTTATAAATAAACCACATGTACTACTCTGTTAGTTTATAGCATATATTTACAATGTTTTTCTTCACAAGCAGTATAGATGATGACTTTCCTTTCTCCATACAATACCTCAAAACAAGTGTGTTTCTACCAAAATACCTCTCTTTGTCCCTCTCTCATATAACTGAATTACTACAGTTGTTATAGAGAGTGCTAGTCATACACATAGATTTTGTTATTTCTTCTTGGTATCTTTTTTTTGGCCTTCTGTGGGAAGTCATGTAATGTCTGTTCTATTGTCCTTTTGTGATTTCTGCTGATGTGAAAATGCACAAATGCATGCAATCAGAATAACAGAAGTATGAAAGTAAATATCTGTTCTGTTGCTACTGAAAAAACATCACGTATTGCTGAGTTTATAAAAAGGGATGTCTGTTAATAGATATTTGTTCTGCAAACATGAAAAAATCATGTAATACTTGGTTTCCAATATTGCTTTGTTAGGCTTTTTCTGATGCTGTGAAGAGAAGCCTGTCTGTTATACATATAGTATGAATGCCCATTTTACATTGCTAAACTGTATACATATATTCAAGCAAACTTTGTATTCTATGCTTTATCTTTCAGCATATTTACAACAGAATTCATGTCAACCTTATATTCATAATCTCTAACAATTCCCTCTTTTTTAAACATAATCAAAACACTTTATACTTATATGTATTTTTGATTAGATCATATAGAAACACATTAAAAAACAAAACCTTTAGTCTTTTTTTGATACAAGGCAAAATGCAATTTTGCATAGTTAATACAATGATATAAAAGTATTACTACCAAAACTGAATGTGTCTAACAACTTTTTCTTTTGCATACCAACATTAATTTATGACTTAGAACTGTTCCATTAACTCTTTGCAAATGTTGAATTAGAAATAGACTAATAGCTATAAAAGACAAGAACTATGTGCTACTGCAAGCATTTATACACTGCTGAAAATATACAGTTTCAATGTCATTTTAACTATAACATTGTGGTTATATTTCTGAACTGCCCATAAACTTTAATTGACAGTGAAATATACTCTGAAAAATGCTGTTTACATATTAGTCCATTAGCTGTATGAATACAATATTTTAATATATATTTTTTCTAGCTGGGGTAACCAATACTAGCACAGATAAAATGATGGTCCAAAAACCAATGATAAAACTGCAACTTGAAACCAGTGATAATATTACAACTTGACAAATTACTTTTGAACTTATTACAATGTATCCTGTACAGTATGTATTTACACAGACTGTTTGCTATTCATGCATTTCAGTCTAGTAGGTATCCTGGACCCATTTTTTCTCTACACATATTCATTGCTAGACATTAATTTCATTTGTACTGAATTATTCTGCATTTGTATATACACAGACTATCATTTGTACTGAATTCTTCTGCATTTGTACATACAAAGACTGTAACATTTAGTCTACTCTTACAAATTTAATAACATTAATATTAAGTAAAATATTGGAAAATGTTTATGTCTCTTTAGAAATATCTAGTGGAATTGGCCCCAAAGGCATACGTCCTGTTATTTTAAACTACATACTCATCAATTAGAAACATTCATGCTTTTTTACACCAACATTGTTTTGCCAAAAACATATTAAAAATAGTGACCAGTCTTGCTATTAGAAACATTTATGCTTTTTGCATATCTTTATTCTCTCTTGTACAGCTTTAATAAAGCAATTTTAAACCAATCTCTTGTTTTTAAACCATCTCTTGTATAGCTTTACAGTTTAACAGGTTGTAAATATAATTTAATACTAAATAATACAATAATAACCATTATGATAGCTATTAACAACTTGTAAAATATCTTATCCTGTCAGGTTTAATCTATTTACTAGTATTTCTAATATACTAATACCTGTTTTTTCTCCCCCCCCTAAAAGACTATTGTCAAGAAGGAATGAAATATTATTTTAGACTCTTTTGCAATACATACTGCTTACACAGTCAATGTAAAATTGAAAAAAATACCCCACCTCTTGTAGTATTGCACTATTGTTTATCTGCTTTATTAGGTTACCAAACTATGGACCTTTGTCTGATTTTATCATTTTTTTATAAAGCTTTTGCTGTTTATTACTATAGCCCATCTGCTGGCTGTACTTGATGCAACTGAGGTTTATTTATTTATTTTTAACATTTACTTGCAAACAGATTATCAGTGACATCTATGCACAATTGTGACATTTTATTATAATTACCAAATAGTGTTGCCTGTAAACATTTTAACAATTATGTTTTAATAACAATAATGCTTTATTTGTGATTTGCATAACTATGCATTTATACTACATAGATAGACATTATTTTACACTTAGCTTACATGGATTTCAGTATTTTTTATTTATTTATTTAACTGCCCTGCCATTAATTTTACAAAAACTGTTTGACTAATACCATCTGTGATTTTATTTCTTTTTAAAATTCAGAACGTTAATGTGTTTGGTGTGCTGTTACTATACAATTCTAAAAATTGTAAAAAACAAAACAGGTATTAGCTTAATTAACATATGTTTATATTTACATTATTTATATTTGCTGTTGTCTGCCTGTTATTCTTGTGCATTGCAACAGATGTATTTTAGAGGAAAAGAAAATACATGCATGTCAGTTTCGTGACTTTAAATCTTTATTTAAGCATGCCAACATTGTGACTTTAAATCTTTACTCTTATTAACTATTTTTATTTAATTTTATGCACTAGAACTGTTTTGTTTACCTTTTGACTATGTTAAAAATGGCAGTCATATGCTCTACTTTACTGCTGTACTGATCATCCTACCATGTATGCTTAACCATTTTCAAAACACAAACATATTATAAAATATATTTCTTTTGCACAGATTACCTGTATATGCAGGAAGTCAGTCTCTGTCAGTTCAGCTAATTTATTTTCTTTATCCTGCAACTGCTGTTCAAGAGCTTCCTGTAATGTTGCATGGTCTTTTTTTAAAGCATTATTGTGTGATGGTGCACACTGTGCAACAACACCAAGCAGCGGTTATGCAAAAAGCAGCTAAAAGTATTAGATAAAGCTGTATTTGTGATACTGCATAACTGTATATTTCCATAGAGCAGCAACCAGTGGGATTGTGCATAGGAAAGTAATGTACAAACTCAAGCCACATTGCTAAAGTCAAACAGATTGTATTGAGTCTCTAAAATATACCTGCTAATTAACTGACTCTGTTGCAGCAGGTGATCATGCATTGTTGTTGGAGGCAGATGCTACTGGGTTTGAATACGGGTGTAGGTCAGACTTTTACTACTGTCTATGATACTTTTAAATACATTTACATATATTGCTGCATTCACTGTTGCTTCATGTTCGTGCATGATGTGTACCATCGCATAATAAGTCTTTAAAGAAAAGAAATGGGGTAGATAGGAAAGTGGTGAAATGGGGAGCAAGCCAGGGGAGAAACAAATTGAAAGTAAGGCAGGAATGTGGAGGAGGGAGGTAGGAAAGAATCATAGCTATCCATTTCTTCAACAGTAGAAAATGAACACATGCAGAATATTAGCTGAATTTGCAGTCATCTCTGGAGAAAAGGGTGATCATAACACAATCATGTTGTATAGCCAATTCAACCAAATAAGGTGCGTGAAGAAGATGTGTGTGAAATAAAGAGCTATGTATGGAACAGATATTTTTGTGGGACAGGTGCCCATTTTTTTTGAGAGAGAGAGAGAATTTATTTGGTTGAATTGGCTATACAACATGATTGTGTTGTGATCACCCTTTTCTCCAGAGATGACAGTGCAAAATTCAGCTAATATTCTGCACGTGTTCATTTTTTACTGTTGAAGAAATGGATAGCTATGGTTCTTTCCTGTGCAGTGTCATCCCCTTTGGTAAAAACTCTGTACCCATGAACTACCACATAGACAGCAATCTACTTAACACAGAATGTGTGATAAGAGACCTTGGGACTCAGGTGGACAGTAGTCTCTCCTTTAATAGTCACATTGCCACAGTAGTCAGGAAGTCCTTCTACATGGCACACCTCATCATAAAAGGGTTCTCATCCAGGAAAAAAGAGGTCATTGTTCCCCTCTACTTGACACTCATTAGACCCATTATAGAGTACGATGCCCCTTTTGTAATGTACCTGACAAGACATCTGCAGCAGCTGGAAAGGCCACAGATGTACCTCACAAAGAGGATTACTGGCCTCAAACAAATGCCCTACACTGACAGCCTCAAAAAAACTCCAGTTTTACTCCATAGCATATCTCCTACTCCAAGGTGATCTTTGCCTAACATATAAAGCTATGTCAAACCCAGAGCTGTTGAACATGCTACACCTAAAGAACTCCCAATCCCTCCAAGCTACACACTCTAGGGATCTAAACCTTGTCACCACAATAAACAGGACATGCTGGAAGGATAGATTCCTGTCCCAGAGTCTTCCCATACTTTGGAACAGGCTACCCATCTATGTCAAGCAAAGTTCTTCATTAGCACTCTTCAAGAAAAATCTTGATGAGTGGATGGGAAATAGGAAATATACCTCAGGGATCACTTCTGTGTCTCTGCTCGACAGTGGCACAGGAAAATAACTTTCTTGGGTGGTGTAAGCCAGGGAACCTTGTTTGCTAGGCTTACGTAGGCCCTTGGGCTGATAGCCTAGTACCTACCTATGAACCTATGAATCTATGAGAGGAATGTTCATAGGATCATAGGATCATAGGAGATTACTAGGCTCTTTACCTGGAGGTCATTTTAAGGGACCCAAGTCGACAGCGACCTCTCATTTGACACCCACGTTGCCAAAGTGGTTAGAAAAACATTCTACCTTGCACACCTCACCATGAAGGGATTCACATCCAGATCCAAGGATGTCATTGTACCCCTATATTCCTCCCTCATCAGACCCATGATTGAGTACAATGCCCCATTTGGTATGTACCTCACCCGGCATTTGCAACAGCTGGAGAGACCACAAAAGTACCTCACCAAGAGGATCAAGGGTCTCCAACATATGTCTTATTCTGCCAGACTAAAGAAACTTCCGCTCTATTCAGTAGCATACTGCCTGCTCAGAGGTGATCTCTGCCTGACGTACAAGGCCATGTCCAATCAGGATCTGATGGACATGCTCCACCTCAAAAAATCCAAATCCATCAGGACCACGAGAGCTAAAGACTTAAACCTCGGCACAAGTATGAATAGGACATGCTGGAGGGATAGATTCATAACACAGAGGCTTCCCATGCTTTGGAACAGGATCCCAGTTCGTATTAGGCAGAGTCCCTCACTGACTCTTTTCAAGAGAAATCTTGATGAGTGGATGGGAGATCGTAAGTTTACCCCAGGGGTCACATCTGTGTCACTACTAGACAGGGGCACAGTAAACTAATTCTATTATATAAGGGGACCTTCATTGTGTCACTACTAGACAGAGGCACAGTAATCTAAATTTATTCTGTACAATTTTTGTTCCATTTCATGGGGTGGCAAAAGCCACATCACTATGGCTAGGCTTACAAATGCCCCACGGCAGATAGCCTAGTACTATACTATGAAACTATGAAACTGTAAGCCTAGCCATTTAATCTCAATGTAATACTATAAAAATGTTAGTCAATACTCAAGATTGCATTAAGTAATGAATGTCCATGTCCAGGTGGGTTGTGAGCTCTACCCCTGGTAAGAATTTATTATGCCCCATCCATTTGTCCAGGTTTCTCTTGAACAATGTCATACAGGTGCTCTGTTTCACATGAATTGGTAGCCTGTTCCAAAGATGTAGCACTTGCTGGGATATATAGCTGTCCCTCCAACATGTCCTATTTAAGTTGCAGGCCATATTTAGGTCCCTGGAACAGGTAGCCCTAGTTCCATTTGATTTATGGATATTTAGCAAATTCACTAGGTTTGGGTCTTGGATTGCTCTGTAGGCCAGGCATAGGTCTCCCCTAAGAAGTCTAGATGATACAGACTTTAGTCAGTCTGTGTAAGGCACATGCTGAAGCCCCTCATTCTTCTTTATTAGAAACCTTTGAGATCTCTCTAATTGCTGTAGGTGCTTACTATGGTACATACCAAATGGGATGTTAGACTCAATTATGACCCAGATAAGTGCAGAGTGTAGGGGGGTTATAACTTCTGTTGTTCTTGAGGCAATGCCTTTACTAATCCTTACTACACCAAACACATGGTGGTTGAAGTTAAGGTCACAGTCAACATATGTGTGTTTTGATTATACAGATTACAGTTTACAGCAGGCCATTTGTGCCACTGGTATGGGGATTAAATTTACCTTAAAATATTGATGGCAAATTAACAGTATTGTATAGCTGGGAAGTTTGTTATGTGAACCTATGATCTTTGACTACTGCCTAATATTATATTGTTGGTTCAGCATTACAGACTAATGCATGCATAGTTTGCTTTTACAGTTGAGATATGCATACTCAGTTTGGTACAACTGTATAAGATACCCCCAAACACTTTCCTAAATGTTTAGTGCTGCAGTAGCAGTACTGGTCTGCTGCATATGGGTCACATGCTACTTTCATCCAGGCCAGTTTAGCAGCATGGCATCTCACATTCAGTTCTCTCTCTGTGACAGCTGTGAAAAAACAGAACAAAATGCCATTATGAATACAGTCCTGACTATAGTCAGCTTTTAACTCTTACAAGTAATCTATGTAAGTGATACTTAGACATCCATGGGGTGTCTCCAGTCCTACATTCTTTGATGCAACATTTGAGAGCATCCTTTTTCCTCCTCTGGAGGTCATTGTAGTGGTGTCTACATTGTTCATCAGTGTGAGGGATACAGTAGCCCTGGTACAATCTGGGCAAAAAACTATACCATGCCTCTGACTTGTACTCTGATACAGAATAGTCCCTCTGCAGTGTCTAGGCCCATGGTCCTTCACTAGGAGTCCAACATACACTTTGGACTCCTGGGCACCTCATCTTTGAGCATGAAATCTCACTTCCTCTCCACAAACACCTGCCATGCCTACCAGAGATCAAGACCAATGTAGAATGATGTTTTCCTGCCAATTGCAGTTATTGTGGTTTTGGGGAGTATGCATGCTGTCGGAAAATGCTGTGCGTTGCTTACCATCACACAAACATGGTGCTCAACAGTGCATTTTATTTTATTTATTTATTTTACATTTGTTGACCGGGCTAGTCTGGCTGGATAACAAGTCCATTTTCAGCAGAGGCCCGAGGAGAAAAGCTCCACTATCTACTAGTACATTTCAAAATCAAAAAGAATTTTCTCAGGAAAATACATCATTAAAACATTGCAAGGGAGGTATACAACCAGAAAAGTAACAAGTTTCCTCATTTTAAAATAAGAAAGATATCATTATTCAAGTTCAACAAATTTACAGAGAGGTATCATACTTATAGTTTTAATAGAGGTAGGATCATAAACAGAAGTTGGAGTGGAGAGGTAAGGAGTGGAGGAGTAAGAGAGTAATAAATAAAATAATTTAGTCAGGTGTGCTGCAGGAACAGAGCCAGTGGTTTTGGAAGTATAGTTTAATTTTCTGTTTGAAAAGAGGCAAAGATGTAGTCAGAGTTATGTCAGTAGGAAGAAGATTCCAGTTCCTACCTATAGTATTAGTGAAAAGACAGTCACCGGCAAAGTTGTTTGATTTAATTGCTTTGGCCATTAGTTTATGAGATGAGCGTAGGGAGTTGAGATTGTTATAGGGGATTATCAGTTGGGAAAGTATTGGTGTGTGGTCAGGTTGATAAAGTATATTATGAGTAATCGAGAGTTGAGGGATAAGCAAGTAGTTTTGGAATTCAAGCCAGCCTAGAAGTTTTAATATTTAAGTTTTGCATAATGGTAAGCAGAGTGCAACATTGGCAAGCAGTGCAATTTCAGGATTATTAGATGCACAAGCATTTGTGTATGTGTTTTAGACAAAAGTGAAGGCTATGCCAGTCTACATAGCAGGAATACACTGACAGGAATATAGTACTCAGTGTATTTTCTATTTTTGGCTGTTTCCTGGGTGGTCACGGTTCTCTAGTTCCACTGTTTCTGCTACATGGTGCAATGCATAAACAGTGGCAAAAAAAAAAGAAATTTAAATGAAGAAAACTGAGGAAAGGGAAAATAAAATGCCATGCTGTCATACAATTCTAAGATCTGGATATCATGGCATGACCTGTGATGTGCACCATACATTTGAACTGGAGAATCCTTTTAAAGACATGTTAGAAAGTAATCATACACATTGCAGTTTCTTACTTCACAATCCTCACAAGATCATATTTCTACCTCTGAAATGGCTTGACAAATATGGCCATGCCATCAGTACACTTCTAAGTAATACATGCAGATGGCAATGTAAAAGCCTGTGCTTCATATTATTGTTAAATACATTCCAGCATATGCCGTATGTAGGTTCAGTACTCCTCTGTACAGATATCCTGAAGAAATGCTTTCTGTCACTGTTCCAAGCATATACAACTCTCATCAACATCAATTTTCTACTTACTGGGTTGTCTTTTTATATGGTGTAGATTATTATTTTTTTTTATTATTTTAACATTTGTTTACTAGGAAAGTCTAACTTGGACCCGGTCAATTTTCAGTGGAGGCCTGGGTAGAAACACTCCAGATGCATATCTTTGTAATTATTAATGGATTGCTGCTGTGAGTGATTGCTGTTTGGGAGGAGAGAATCATAACAGCACTGCAAAATGCCTTACTTTCACTGGGTGTGTCAGTTTATATCTAGAAAGTCCCTGGAGAGAACACAGGCCTTTCTCATCAACATAACACAGAGGCTACAAACCATGCCATGATGTATGTGGATAGATTAAAAGACATGTCACTGTAATCTGTCTGGTATAGGATGAGGTCATGTCTGCCTGGCTTCTAGACCACTGTCTGACCATGCGTTGGTGAGATTACTGCATATCCAAAACTATCATATAGTTGATGACAGCAACAAAATCCCTTGACACCAGAATACGTGTCCCACATGCTGGTCAGGCAACAGCTCACAGGCACACACACACACACACACACACACACACACACACACACACACACATGGAGTGCAGATAAACTTATAGTAGATTACATCAGTGGGCCATATGGAAGACAGCAGGTTGGGAGGGGTGCATAAAATGAATGTGCAGGCTTGTAGATGTATCAAAATACTGGCAATCCATGCCATTGGAAAAGTAACTGTAGGATACCACATGTACTCTGCTGACTAAACACACACAGTCGACTGCAGTGAGAACAGAACCCCTACTTATCTAAGTCCACAGACTGAAAAATGCAGTACTTAATGCAAGTGCCGTGGCACAAGTCTGATTTATACAGGAGTATAGGTGAACTTATAGTAGATGACATTAGCAGGCCATGTGAGAGACAAAATGTTGAGAGGACTGCATGAAATGGATGTGTAGGCTTGAACAAGTATGAAAACAGTGGAAGTCCATGCCATTGGAGAAGTAACTGTAGGATGCCAAATCTACTCTGCTGACTAGACACACTCAGTCAACTGCAGTGAGAACAGAACCGCTACCTAAGTGCACATACTACAGAATACAGTACTTAACCCAAGCACCATTGCACAGGTCTGAGCATTATATGGCTGCAGGTCAACTTATAGTGAATGATATCAGCAGTGCCTGTTGTAAAAAAGAATTTGGGAGGCTTGTATGAAATGGATCTGTAGGCATGTGCAAGTATCAAAGTACTTTTAGTTCATGGAATGGAACATTAACTGCAGGATACACATTCAGCTCTTCTAACTAGACCCCCCCCTCCCCACACACGCACACAAAATTCACTGCAGTGAGAACAGAACTCCTACCTAAGTACACAGATTACAGAACACAGAATGTTATGCAAGTGCCAAGGCACAAGTCTGACTTTTACAAGACTGCAGGTGAGTTTATAATAGATTACATCAACAGGCTATGTGGGAGACAAAATTTTGGGATACCTGCATAGGCTCATGGCTTCATATGTACATAGGAGGCTACTAGCCTAATGGCCCTACAATGTTTAGAAGCCTAGCTGTGTAAAAACACATGTATCCTTACTGAGCATAGCTGGATGGTCATTGTTAACAGAGTGATTTTGTGAGCAGCACCAACTGGCCATTTCCGCAATGGACATAGGTGAGGGGTCCAAATAGACAGATGATAAATCAGCAAGCAAAGAAGTGTAGAATTACTGAAACTAAAATCATTCTCAAGTCTTGGTAAGTACCTTCACGAGGTCGACCCTGTTTTTCACAAAATTTCACTAAGAATATACTGATATATAGTTTGCATTTTATGTAGCATATATCATGAGCAGAAGTAGGTCAACAATTAAAAAAAAATAGCTGAGTGCACAAGATCCAGGATATAAAATGTCCAATCATGGTAGGTTCACTGGTGCCAGGACTGGAAAAAAATGACAGTGTAGAATCCTCAAAATAGAGAAACATTCCTACAATGGGGCTGGACCAGGCCCTGGTGGATGATGGTCTCCTGTTGTAGAAGGAAGTAGCAGTCCACAAAAATCACAAAAACAGATAGGCCAAAGAAGAGCTATAAAGATGATAGAGTGGACTATTGAGTATAAAAAAAACAATATGTATTGTTACTATTATGCAAAAGCCCAGAATTTCCAGACACAAGATATACAAAAAGATTGAGAGAAATTAGAAGAAAGAAAAATACTTCCACAAGAAAAAATGTCAGAAATGTCAAATAAATATTGTGTTCATTAACAGAACAGATTTGTGAAAAACATTATATAGACCAAGAAACTGTGATCTGTTTTGAAAAAGAACCATCTGAGGAAGTACAAAAATATAAACAACAAATCCTAGAGATTTTTTGTAAAGTATAAAAAAGAAATCTGGACATGGGAAAGAAAGAGAGATTTGATATGGTGCAATATTTATGCAAAATTGAAAGCCAAATTAATCATTACAAAAAAGCAGCCCCAAAAATATTCAAAGAGAAATACAGACAAAGGCATCCAGATATGGATATCACAAAGAAGGAATGTAGAAAACACGATTAGTAAAGTAGAAGTTAAAAAAATAGAAGTTGAAGTTATGGAGGGCCTGCGAAGTGAAGGATTTGGTGTAGAAGGTCTAACAGAGGTTACATCACAGCATGATGGACTGAGTCCCCAAAGTGAGTAGAAACTGGAAGATCAGGAATGATCTGAAGAAATATGGACAGGGGAAAGGAAAAGAGATTTAATATGGTGTCATATTTATGCAAAGGAGGAAGCAGAACTAATCAATACAAAAAGAGCAGCACCAAAGATATTTGAAGAGAAATGCAGGCAAAGGAATCTGGACATTGAAAACTTTACAATACAAAAAATAAGAAGACAAAGAGGAAAAGTAGAAAAGGAGATTAGTAATGGAGAAGTTAAAGAAATAGAAACTGAGGTTATGGAGTACCTGAGAAGTGAAGGATTCAGTGTAGAAAATCTAACAAAGAAAGCACCACAGCAGGATAGAGCAACAGATATCCAAATTAAGGACAAATCAGTGGAATGGGAAGCAACTGGTCAGTTTTCATATGAAGATATTTTGGAGCTTCCACAGAAAACCAGTATAAATGTTCACTTGAAGCTGCACAGCAAGGAAAGGAACAGGAAACTGGAAACTCTGATGCAGTCAATGTTGAGGAGTGATAGACCAGTGAGTTCCCATATGACACAACAACAGATGACACGGGATGAAATTGAAGAGAATGTGTCACAGGAAGATGTTATAGAACTTTCTATAAAATTCCCACAAACAAAATGGAGAACAAAAAATGTGCCCTCAGTTTAGAAGAAAATCAGTTAAGAGGAGAGTTGCTTGATTTAATAGATAGACATATTAAAATCAATGAAAAAAATAGACAGCAGAAGGTCAACAAAACACTAAAAGTATGAAATTTGACAAAACAAATGAACATAGTAATTAGGATTGTCCATAGAGATCCATGTGATATAACAGAATGAAACAGAATATATTACTGTGCAGTTTAATTAATAACAGATAAAATTCTATCACAAGAACATAGAGAAGTAAGGGAAAGGAAGGGGAGAAATCGAATACCATCATGGAAGTATCGAACAGGGAAAACAATAAAGCAATTATGACAAGAAGTGTCACTGTTAGAAGAGTATAAAAGAGGGACCAGATCAACAAAAATACTCAGAAAGATAGACATGATAAAAGCAATGCAGCATACTATAACAGATGAGGATTTATCATGCACTATCACAAATAATAAACTAAAAATATCAGCATAGGCAGAAAAACTATGTTTTACACAGATAAATATAAAGGAAAAGTACAAAATAAGCAATTTACTGATGACCCAAAAACATTTTATAGATAATTGGGAAACAAGGTAAAAGGAACTGAAAGACTGCCAAAAAAAGAAGAAATAGATGCATTTTGGAGAAATATTTATGAAGATCCTGTGGAACATAACAAAGATGCTGAATGTATAGAAGAAGTAAAAGAAAGAATAAGAAGTTTAAAGGTACAGGATATGAAATGGGATGAAGTAACAGCCAGACAGATTGAAACAAAGTTAAGAAAAGCCTCTAACTGAAAAACCCCAGGCCCGGATGCAGTACCTAACTTCTGGCAAAAAGTATTAACATCTTTGGACAAAGCTTTAGCCACAAGTAAGAACTATTTATATGCACACCCAGAGCAGACACTAACCTGTCTAGCAACAGGAAAAACAATGCTCCTAGTTAAGAGTGAACTGCAAGCTATCCTAAAAATTATAGACCGATAACCTGCCTTCCAACAATGTATAAGCTATACGCTGGAATTGATGCCAACAAAGTTTATAGTCATTTAGAAGAAAACTCAGTTATGGCAATAGAACAAAAGGACAATAAAAGAAAGTCATATGGAACAAAGGATCATTTGTTGTTAAACAAAGTTGTAGTGGAGAACTGTAAAACAGGAAAGAATCTAAGTATGGCATAGAGTGACTACAAAAAAGCATTTGATAATATCCCACATTCATTAGAATACCACAAGGATCTGTGCTGAGATATACCCTACACTGTTAAACTACAACATAGAAACCATGAAACAGTGGCAAACCACTTTGCAGTTAAGCCATGATAAAGGACAAACTATTATTCCAGAGAGATACAAAGTCATAAAATATCAGGATTTGCAGGCACAAATGAGAGCAATGTGAAAGAAAGATACCCAGACAGTTCTGGTAGTAGTAGGAGCAACGGGTCTTAATAAAAAAAGAATCTACAGTCCTATTTAGATGCATTACCAATGCATGTAACTCCATACAAACTGCAGAAGGAGGCATTACTAGGCACATTACGGGTGCTGCGAACAACACTTTAATGATACTTTGACTTAGGAATGGGGTCCATTCACATCATGGTATTAGAAACCCAAAAGATTTGAAGAAATTAAAAAAAAGTGACTTTGCAATCACTCAACCAGTAGTCAAGGTTGCATTTCAACAGGGTCATTGAGGAGCAGTGCTTCACATGCAGTGGGAGTGTATTACAAAGGAATGTGAGTCCTTGAGGGATATATCTGTCTCCCTAGCATGTTTTGTTTATGTCACAGGCTAGGTTTAGAACCCTGGGCCACGTTTTTCTTGCCCCATTTGATTTGCAGATGTCCTGCATTTCCAGTAGGGCAAGGCCTGAGACATAGGTCACCTCTCTGTAGCATGCATGATGCTGAGTACACTGACAGTTTTTTTGATTTTTCCATGTACATCATGTTTGGATGCCCTAGAATCTCTCAGGCAGAACCTTTTATTTTTTCCAATTGCTGCAGGTGTCTGGTGATGTACAGACAGAAGGGAGTATTGTACTCAATTCATGGTCTGATAATCATAGAATGCAGAAGAGGTATGACTACCTTGGTCTTGGATGTGAGGTCAATATGTATGATGTGCGTAATGCAGAATGTGTGTGTAACCGCTATGGACACATAGTGATGAAAGTCTATATTGCTATCAACATGTGTTCCCAAGTCTCACAACACTATGTTTGATCATAATTAGCAGGGGTACTTCATTGCCAAAGGGGACAATGAGCCATTGTATGCTTTAAGGTTCAGTCTGTGGGTTCCCCCAATCATTTGTGCATGGCAGTTCCCTCCAAAATGTTACTATCATTGGGGGCTCTATATTAGTGCATCCAGTTACCAGTAATCTGCAGATTTGGTAAACCACAGGTCATCTGCCATTACCTGCACTTCAGAGAAGTAGTTTGCAAACAGTTGAGGGCTCAGCACAGATCCTTGTGGTATTCTAATGGTAAGTGGCTAATGGTGGAGGTGCAGTCCCCAACTTTGAGAGTTTGTGTTATGTCAGTGAGTCAGTTGCCTATCCCTTTACTACTGTATGGCTTAATTCTCACAGGGGAGATCTTCACTATAACACATGAATGGGGGATAATGTCAAAGGCCTTGGATAGCTCACCATTGGCAGTGTGACCTGTTGTCCCTCATCCAGGTCTGTGGGGTTTCTATTGAAGAAGTCCACATGGTTCAATAGGCAAGATGTACCTTTGACAAAAAAAAAATGGGTAGTCAGGTGTGTTGCAGGACTCGTATGTCCGGGTGTATATGGTCCATGCTGATTCCTTCCCTAGCCTTGCAGATAAGTATTTTTAGGCATATGGGTCTATAGTTGTAGTTATGCATGTTACCAGATTGATGTGCATTGCATAACACACAACATTTGATATAAAGTTCTGTAGTGTGAGTGATATATGTGTGGAAAAAGCACTGAGACACCAGGGTTGCAGTGCTTGGGTGGGGGATGGCAACACCATGGATGTATTGTAAATATGTGACATATTGTTTAGATATGGTCCTCAGTTTGTAATGTTTACACATGTAATGCCATGTCATACAAAGGAAATGGATCATAAACACTAATAATAAAGCACCATATATAGAGTTCCATGCCACAATGAGCAGCAGGTTTGTGTGATGGTTAACAAAGGTACACACATGAAAAGTACACCTGCTTGTTCATAGGTAAGCAATGCACAAATGTGAGCCACATTGCTAATGACTGACAGTTAGCACTGAGTGTCTAGCATAGATCTGCTAGTTATCAGAACCATGTATGCACGATCATAAGCAGAGTGCAGCAGTGGCAAGCAATGCAAATTCTGGGTTATTCCAGGTACAGGCAGTTGTGTATGTGTCGGTGGCAAAAGTGAAGGCCATGCTGGTCCAGATAGCAGGACTACATTTACAGGACTATAGTGCATGGTATACATGCAGTCATACATTTGATCATAAATGTGATAACACACTGATTACTCCATCAGTAAAAATAATAGTGTATGGAATATACTGTATTTGAACCCAGGACCATGTGTATGACAGTCCTACACTTAGACCTGTTGCCACAAGAAGGTTAAGGAAACAGTTGTCTATGTTGCACTTCAGTGCTGCAGCATCACAGCAGTAAAATATAGGTTGCACTCTCTGTACTAGAACCCAGTACCATCTGTACTCCAGACCAAGTCTTCATGATGGCCAAGAGCATTAATTGAATGTATCCATGTTCTATTTTTGGCTGTCTGCTTCCTAGGTGGTCCAGTTTTCCCTGTTTCTGCAATACCACATGTCTCTCAAACCTATTTGTTCTCATTTTCCACTATTTGTGCTACGTGGTGCATTGCACCAAAAGTGGAATTAAAAGCACAAAAAATAAGGCATTAAAAAAGGGAGACATGAACTGAGGGAAAGCAATGTATAACATACACAGTAGAAAATGATATGATAGTACACATTAGATATTTCTACATAGTTGGGATTTGAACTCTCACACCAATGCAGCTTCAGAAAACAGGATGGATGCCTTATTCCTCTTTGCCACACAAACTGCTTTGCAGCAAAAAACTGAAGATATTCTTCACACAACCAACTGCAACAGAATGTACACTGCTATCAAGCCATCAGCTGTTATTTGTGCATTTAATTATATTTATTATACTTAGACATAGTGCACTTAGTGATCACACAACCTGTTATTATCATTGCTTGCAAATATACAGATCTGTCTTACCTTTCTGTGTTTCTTGGTACTTCAGCAATTATCTGACTAGTAATGTGAGACCTGCAGTGTGTAAGCCATTCCACATCATTGGCCTTAAAATGTGTGAGGATATTAACTTGGAGTAATATGATATGCAGGTGCCAGCAACTAAATGCCAGGTTGGATGGCACAAACAAGCATATACTGCTTTTTGGGGGAGCATAGGTGAGTTACTTTTATGGCAGAACAAGGATACACTGCTGTTTTGGGGGGTAGGGAACAAAGCTCAGCTACTGTTCTGGCACAAACAAGCATAGCCTGTTCTTTTGTGGGCAATGAAAGTTGTTACTGCTGTGTCACAAACAAGGACATGGACATCTTGTTACTCTCCTTGTTCTGCATCCTGCCTGTTATTTGACCTTGGGAAGAGTTGTGAAGTCAGAAACTGCAATGGTTAGCATTGCTTTCTAACTTTTCTATTTAATGATTTTCCAGTACAAATGTATGGTGCTAAACTGAGGGCATGTGGTGACCATCAGTACTTTGGGGGGTATGACTGTGTGAATATTTGATGCCTGAGGCCTATAGTTTACTAATAGACACATATAAGCAAAATAAGTCCCTGCTGTCACATGTTAAGTTACCTTCTGTACAAATCCACCACTATTTACTTGATTACTGTATCAAGTTAAGATATCCAAGGATATGGCTTAATATTATTAAAGAATACACTCTAGGTTCAGGACTTACATTGCAAATGCAGCAGTTAACACAGTTTTAGTTCAAGGCTGAGTCTGTCTGATGCAAGCAGTCCACAACCAATACATGGGGAGGTAAAGGTTGTGTGAGTTGCCTGGCATATATTGTACTATATGTATGAGTAGGAGAAAGGTATTAGGCACCTAGGTGGTCAGTGAATGTGCTATGTGTTGTCTCTTAGCCAAGGTAAGGGCATACTGAGCATGCCTACATCTGCCTCCAGCCACAGCAGCTGGTGTTTCCCCCTACAAGTCCTCCTCTGTCTATGACCATGGTGACCTAGGCATTGGTGGGGGGATGTGTGTCTCTTCCAAATTCTGATGCTACTGCAGCTGTTTCTGCAGGATTAGATTGTGTAGCATAGCACATACCATGAAGATTTGTGTACATGTGTGTGGAGTATACTGCAGGACTCCACCAAATGTGTCCATTCACTGGAACCATGACATCAGCAGCCCTAATGCACACTCTGTGATGTTTCTGGTTTGGTTGTCTGCCTCAGTATGGCATTTTCTGTGACTGTGTGTGCACTTCTCATGAGTGTCATCAGCCACAGTTCCAGTGCATAACCAGCATCCCTCAGTAAATTGCCTTGTTTGATGTCCCCCCAGCAAGCATCTGATACAGCTGATGTATTGCAGATATGGGAGTCATGATCATTGCCAGGGTTGCCAGTGCACACATTCAAGATACTTCCCTGGGCATTACACATGACTTGGCAGTTGATGGAGTGGTACCCCTTGTGGTTAATGTAGATTCCACCCTGCTCACCAGATGGTGTCTTAATGTGTACATGAGTGCAATCTATGGCACCTAGTACTTCAGGATAGTGTGCTACATGGTAGAGCTGTTGCATACTTCTGGCCCTCTCCTCAGAACTATGGAGCAAACAATATGTGCTCACTGGCATGTATGAGATAACATCCAGGAATTGGTGGAGGATCCTGGATGCTGATGCCTGTGATACACCCATCATCTCTGCAGATGGTCTTTGAAAGATACCTGTAGCTAGTAAGTGCTACACATACCTTAGTTTCCACAGGGTGGGTTCCCCTTAGTTGGCTCTGGTTCTGCGTTCAGGGTGGCAGAGGTCACAGAGTTCCTGTAGTGTGTCCCTGTGCTGCACTCTACAATCTCCAGGTCATGTAGCATCGGAAAAGTTACCTGTGGCCTGAAAACCCTTCTCCTTCTCAACCTTGGTCTATTGGTACCAGCAGCAGCACCACTGGCTTCAGCCTCTACACATAGAGATGGATCAAAGCAGCAGCAGCCCCTAACCTTGTGTCCCTGCAGATTTTCCATGTCTCTACTCCA
>NC_056740.1:458293654-458306154 GCF_019279795.1 Protopterus annectens
TGGTAGATTATGCAATATACTGGTATACGGTGTATGCATTTGTGGTGTAGGTGTATACACTGATAAATATCTAAGGGCAAAGTATTGCTATTAGAGTTTAATCATGATAGACACTTTTTATTGTTAAATCTTGGCCTTTTAACATTTTGTGCTTTTTATTTACTTCTTAAATTAATTTAATTTACTGTAACTGAAATGTTTTGTGCAGTAGTGCTTAGATTTAAGTTCTTTAATAAATGATTAATCAATTAAAAATTAAAGCAATGAAATAATAAGTTCAATACATTTCCATAAGCAAAATGTTATAAAACAGCAAAACTTTAAAACCCAAATGTGTCCTGAACTTACATATTTCAATTACTAGGTATAAGAAATAGCGTCAAGATGTATCCCACAAACACTTGCATCTGCTCAGTGTTCAGGATTACAACATTTCCACACTATAGGGAAAACTGGCACTACCTTTCACTACTCAAAGTTACAAATCTAGTGGTTCTTGTCATACACAGGGCAATGTGACATGAAAGGGAAAAAGTGTAGTTCTTCCACATTTTGCAACAATGAGGGTAGAGTGCATATTTCTAGTTAAAATTAACCTAAAGTAAAAATCAAGTTACTTTCATGCAGAACTGTTTGAAATATAATGATGAGATCTGGCACTTGTCTTATTTAATTTATTGTGGAATGCATCAACAATATACAGCACCTATGATTCTGGCTTGGGTTGTAACTGAAAAGGGTCCTTGAACCTGTTCACCTATCCAATTTACACATATTAAATAAAAATAAATAAAGCTGCCAGTTTGTGATGTTTAACATTATAATATAAAATGGTAGATAAAATAGTATCTCATTGTTTTACTGCCCTGAACTGTCTAACGTATTAAGAATGTAGAATATTCATGCTATTCCATACATGGTGTGAATAGTAGATTTATTTATTTATTATTTTATTTATTTGCATTTGGTTTACCAGGATAGTCCATTGGGCCAAATGAACCCATTTTCAATGGAGTCCTGGGGAGAAAAGCTCCAAATAAGGTTACAGTAGGATTTACATCCATATTACAATAATTACAAGAATTTTACAAATATAGTATACAATATGTGGTAGACAGAGTACTGTTCACATTACAGTTAGAGCAAACACTTTTAGGAAGAACAACTGGTGGTAAACATTTTAGATGATACAGACTAGAGAAGGTAAGCATTTCAATTTAGAAAGTAAGAAACAATTGCAACAGAGCAGACAATGTAGTGTACAAACATTTTTTTTTTTTTTTTTTTTTTTTTGGAGAAAAGTGGAAAGTGTCAAGTCAGTATGGAGCATGAAGGATGTGAGCATGAGCATTCCCACTGGGAAAGTAGATGAGAGTAAAGAGATTTTTTGAATGTAAGGTAGTTGAAAGTGGTGTGAATGGCAGAAGGTAGGGAGTTCCAGAGTAGTGCAAAGCTAAAGTTTAGGAGATTTTTACCAGGGGGACGATTTGGCTTATACAATTCGATTAGATTTTGGTTGTTAGATCTAAGTACCCTGCTGGGAAGGTGAAACTTAAATGCCGAAGAAAGAGATGGACAGAGGTCAGGTTTGAAAATGAGTTTATGAGCAAGAGTAAGTTGAGAATAGATAAGTTGGTTAGGAAGTTCAAGCCATTTTAATTTATGGAGTGAAGAGCAATGGTGGGTAGAAGATTTATGGCTGGTAGCGAATTTAGCAATTTTATTGTAACAGGAGGAAAGTTTTGTTTTAGGGGAAGATTGGATGTTGGTTAGGAGTGGGGCTCCGTAGAGAAGAGAGGGGATGAGGAATGAGGTAGAGAGAGTGATTTTAGTGGAGGGTGTAAGGTAGCGATTGTGTCGGTATAGCATGCCTAGTTTTTGATGTGTTTTTTTATGTTGAGTTGAATGTGAGAGTTGAATTTAAGGTGACTGTCTATTTGAACACCAAGTAATTTAGCATTGGACACCAATTCCAGGGATGTGTTGTTGTGACTGTTAATTAATAGAGAATTAGTATTGATAGAGATGTGTTTAGAGGGGGTAAATACCATTAGTTTGGTTTTAGAGGCATTAAGAACAAGGTGGTTATCTTTCATCCAGAGTTCAGTGGAAGAGAAGGCATCTTGTGTAAGCTTTTGTAGTACTGGGAAGGATGTAGCAGTGCAGATGATAGTTGAATCATCTGCGTATTGGATAACGCTGGAGAATGGAATAGAGTTGTGGAAGTCGTTAATGAATATATTGAATAGCAGAGGACCCAGTATGGAGCCCTGGGGAACTCCAGTTGGGGTGATTAGAAAAGAGAATGTGGCCTTTGTCCATTTTACTGCTTGATATCTATTTGATAAGTAGCTAGAGAACCAGGACAGTGAGGAAGGAGATAAGTTGAGTTGAGAGAGTTTGGTTAGAAGGAGCTTGTGAGAGATAGTGTCAAAGGCCTTTGAAAGATCAAGTGAGAGGGTAGAGACAATATGACCAGAGTCCCGAGCTTTATTTACAGTTTCTAGGAAGGAGAGGAGGGCTGACATAGTGCTGTGGCCGGGTCTAAAACCGTGCTGAGTTGGAGTGAGCAGATTATTGTCTAAGAGGTAAGGTAGTAGCTGTAAATGGATACACTTTTCTAGAAGTTTAGAGATGGGAGATAAGATAGCTATGGGGCGGAAGTTTGCAATATTGTTGTTATTGCCACCTTTGTGTAAAGGTATGATGTAAGCCTTTTTCCAGATTTGGGGTACCATGCTTTCTTGGATAGAGCGGTTGATTAGTATACTGATGGGGTAGGCTATGGCCTCAGCAGAAATGCTGAGGAAGTAAGAAGGAATGTTGTCAGGGGCATTGGAGCATGGTTTTAGTTTTTGTAAAAGTTTTTTTATTGTGGATGTCGGAATTGGTTTTAGTGATAGAGGTGTGTGAAGAGGGGGTGACAGAGATGGAGAGGGAGTGGTAGTAGAGATGGAGGAGTAGGGAGGAGGTGTTTGAAGAAGGGGTGACAGAGATGGAGAGGGAGTGGTAGTAGAGATGGAGGAGTAGGGAGGAGTGCTAGTGGGAGAAGTGGAGGATGGAGAGGTATTGGAGAATGAAGATGTTAGTTTGGAGATGGAATCTATGAAAAATGAGTTGAATTGTGTAGCTAAGTCCTTGTCAGAAGCATTGGGGTCAGGAGTGGGGTTGAGTAAGTTGCCAGGATTGATAAGGGTAGATATTCCTTTCCAGAACTTCTGAGGGTTTGTTTTATTATTGTTTTGAAGTTTGGAGAAATAGTTTTGTCGATCAGCAATAATGAGCTTTTTTACTTTATTTCTGAGTGTTTTGAATTCGAGATGGGAGAGGAGAGATTTATTTTTATGGTAAAGTGCCCAGACTTTATCTCTGTGTTTCATAGCTGCTAGAGTAGTTTTGGTTAGCCAAGGGGTAGTTTTTAGTTTTATTCTTTTGGAGCTTAGGGGAGCATGGTGATCTAGGATATTTAAAAAGGTTGTGTTGAAGTGAGCTACTGCATCATCTTGGGTTAGAGTTTTTAGAATATCCCAGTTGATTGCTTTTAGAGAGTCAGTGAAAGCTGTTGGTTTAAAGTTTTTTTGATTGCGTATGGTAATGTAGTTATGTGTTCTTAGTAAAGGTGTAGGGAGTCGGTGTGCAAAGGTGGGCAGGTGATCACTGAGGGAGTCTGGAAGTGTACCACTGTCAGAGAAGTAAGGAGGGTGAGAGACTAAGATCCAGTCTAGAATGCTACCAGAAGATATAGTTTTAGAGGGGCGGGTTGTGGAATTAATTAGCTGTGAGAAGTTGTAAAGGTTCATGTTAAGTGGACTTGTGTTTGACTGAATGGAGGACTAGTTTATGTTAGTATCTCCTGGGATTATTATTTCATTGTTAATATTAGTGGAGAGCCAGAAGAGTATATTTTCTAATGTAGTAGTATTGTCTCCAGGGGGGATGTAGATAGAGACTATTACTATGTGTTTGTGTTTATTAAGTTGAAATTTTGTCAAGAGTATTTCTGCATTGTTGAATTTGGGAATAGGCTTGTTATAAGGGGTGACTGATAGGGAGGATGAATACAGAAGAGCAACACCACCACCTTTTTTGTGGGATCTGTCTTTTTGGATGATAGAGTAGTTTGGTGGTGTTATTTCATGGTCTTTTATGTGAGACTTTAGCCATGTTTCAGATATAGATAAAATGTTGGGTTTATTGTGTGAGAGCCAAGCATGGAGGCTTAGGATTTTGTTTACTATGCTTTGGGAGTTTAGGGAGGTAATAAATATAGACTTGTCTATGTTGGAGGGGTTTGAGGGGCCAGGGTTGGGATGTATGTCTCCTGATAATAGGGTAGTAATTAGATATAGAATAATATTGGTTGGGTGTTTGAATTGCTTAGAGTATGGGTTGTACTTTAATGCATTGGTAAAGTATGGGTTGAACTTTAATGCATTGGTAAAGTATGAGTTAGCTGCTGTTGTGGATGAGTGTTTGTGGGGGTTAATGAGTTTAAAAGTAAAGAATAGTTGATTTTTTATAGGATAGAGATGGGGAAATATTGTGATGTGAGGTTTTGATGGAAATGTGTTGAAGTCAGTAGTTATGTGGAAGGCTTGAGTATGGTTAGTATGTGTGGGTTGAGTGAGGTAGTAGATGTAGGATAGGTTGAGGAGAAATAATAGTAGTGGGGTGTAGGTTAAGGGTTTTGGGAACATAGTGTAGGAGGTTATTTAAAGTGAAAAGTGAGGGGATGTTAGTAGTTACTATGCTGTAGGTTAGTAAGCCTTTTTATAGTAGGATTGGGGAGTAGGTAGGCCTTAGGATTTGACTGTGGGGAGTATGTTGAGGAGTAGTGGATTAGATAGGTTAGGTAGAGGATGTGGGCTGGGCAGTGAAGATTGATTGCTTAGATAGGGTGTACTAGTGGGTGGAGAGATGAATGTCTATGGGTGGGATAGGGGAGAGGAACTTGAGAGAGTTGTGGAGTATAATTGGTTAGGAGTTCTAGTGGGTGTGGTTGGGTAGGTATATATGTAGATGTAGTGGGGGCAGGTGGGAATAGGGGGCAGGGTAGGGGAGCAGAGTGAGCCTGCAGGGCGAACGGAATGGGAAGAGCCAAGGGAGGCAGAGCGAGAACCTATCAGTGGACTATTGTATGGAGAGGTAAGTACAAGGGGCAATGGGTTTAACAGGATAGTGTTACTTAAGATGTTAAAGAGAAAGGAGAAAAAAGAAAGCAGGAAAGTTAGAAAATGTTTAAAGTAGACTTTAAGGTAATAGATGTGAGAAGCAAGAGTGGTGGGACTAGGGAGCCACCTAGTGGACAGATGCTAGAGTGTACCAGGGATTCTACCAAGGTAGATCGCTAGGCTGAAACTTGTTGAGGAGGACAAGGGAATAGTTGAAAAAAGTAGTCTGGAGTAGGGGTTTGGCTGCTGAGCTGTCCTGGCAAGGGAGCATACAGAACCTAGCAGGGCTTTTAATACAGTATTACAGAAATGTAGCAGTGGTTGTACATACTTTCTTAATTCCTTCTGTGACAATGTAGGTCTTTTCATAAACAAGGGATATGGCAGTAGAACTTTTCTATATTATTTTGGGTCTAGGTATCCAGGCCAGGCGTAGTCACAAGGAGGTATTTCAGGGTAAAGTCTGGAGAATAGGAGAGAGAGAGATATTATCCAAAAGTACTGATGCTATCTGTAGGATATTTTAAGAGTCCAAAATGTAGATATTTGCAAGCTGTTGCATAAGGCTTTCTAGAATTTCTGGAAGGACCATTTCATTGTACAGCTTATACCCACAGGAAAAGAGAGAGCATTTACGACAATTCAGTTCTTGACACGTCTTAACTGGATAATTATCAAACCTTTGGACAACAAATCATTTAAAAACAATAAAAGGTATATTCACAAATCGTAGGTCTTTATCTGTCTATTGTCTTCATTCTGTTTTTCCCATTTTCTGCACGTGGGGACGGAATCTCACATCAACGGTCACCACATCTCTTGATTCAATGCAACACTCCTGCATCCTTCTACAGTCATATCAAACAGTCATAAGTCTTCTCTTAAGCATCTGTTAGCCTCTTGCATGGACATTATTTATTCTTGAATGTTTCCTGTCTCTCTAAAACTGTTGTCACCATATTGGCTTCCGCTTTTATGCACATGTGATTGAACCAATGCAATCTGCACAGTGTGCACCCTACCACCTGTCTCAGGCACTTCATCTCCATCACCTCTAGAATCTTCATCTTCTCTGCCGTTACTGCCCAGTTTTCTGCACCATACGGTACTACTGGTCACACCACTGTCTTGTGCACCTTACTTTTCAGCTTCTTTGGCATTCTTCTGTCATATACTATACCTGACACACTATGCCAGTCGGGTGCAGTCCCCCTGATTCTAACTAATTGCTCTCAGCTCTCAGTCAGTTTATCCAAACATTATCCTTTCATAATCATGCCCTTCTTTCTTATGTCCCACTTCTTCCTTGTTTTGACAACTTTCTGCACTTTTGCATGCCCCCATGAGCTTTTCTTATGTTCCTGATTTCCATTCTTGGCTAGGCTGAATCTCTGTGCCTACTGGGCACATCTATGAGTCATCACTGATTCTACCATTCTGAGTTCTTAATGTGACAGTGTTTCATCGTGGTGAGTTTCATCACTGTGTAATGTATTGTGAGAGACGGAAGCACATTTTTTTTTTTTTTTTTTTTCATTTATTTTTCACTGTTGCGTCACCATGGAATTTGAGGAGGAATGCAGGGATGTTTGACCCATGCAAAAAGATTGCTTGTGTTTTTTATGCTTTTTGGCTCACTATTTTTCGGTATATAATTTGTGATGAAAGGTGTGCTGAAATACGATGCTTTGCATTCGTGTAGTTAAACCATGCTATAGACTTCACACATATTGTTTTGAGATGCTTTTGCTCATATTCAACTTCACCTATTTTGTCTACTTTCTGAGGTATTAGATCCCTGACAATTTTTTTAAACTCCTGTACATTTTGCTCCAGTCAGCTTCCAGAACTTCTACCTAGCATCTGTTGACCTTAGAGCCTTCTCTGATTACTACTTGCAGCGGATTGTAGACACCAGTGGTTTGTGCTAGGCCAACAGTCTCAATGGAGATAACTTTGCAATCTCTGATTCTAACCCAATGCCTTTTTCATACTAAAAACCTTAAATATCTGAATATATTTGTCCAAGGCTGACAAAAGCCTTTTCTAGAAAAGAAGCTTCCAGAATTTCAGGAAAGGTATACGTAGCAGAGAAAATAGTTCAGTTGCATGTGTTAACTCTGTATTACACTATATTCATTCAGACTTTGGAAAGGTAATAATACATATTTAGCAGGAAATGATACAGGAGAAAAAGAAAAAGAGCTAAAAATATAGACTAATGCATGCTCACCACTGTTCCAAAAAGTATATTGTGAATTTGAACATGCAAATATTATCTTAAACTGTTAATTTTGTTAAAACTGTAGAATACAGTTATAAGTAAAATAGTTCACAAAAACAATGTGCTGATTAACTTTTAAAACAAATGCAGAAGATAATGGAGATTTTACTCATTAATGAAAGAAAACATGTGGAATCTCAGGATAGCCTCTCATAGATTAATAGGTGTTTACTAGGCTAACGACCACAAGGGCCTTTTAAAGCCTAGCCATGCATCCCAAATCTCTGACAAGTTCTGATACCCTTGATAAGTGTAAGTATGGGCCTGGGAGATGAACCAGTTACAGGTTACCTGTTTGCATGAGAGACATAGGTGCCAAAGCAAGGATGAATTTCAGTTTCCCATCCAGTTGCCCAAGTTGCACTTGAATCAGATTAGGGAGGAACTCTCCTTCACATGGATGGGGAGCCTGTTCCATAAACAGGGTAGTTTCTGGGATACATAACTATCTCTCCAGCAGGTCCTATTTATATCACAGGCAAGGTTTAAGTCTTTAGAATGGGTAATTTTGGTACTGTTTGTTTTGTGGATATGCAGGAGGTCCATCAGAGTGGGCTCTGACAATGCCCTATATGCCAGGCATAGATCTCCCCTCAAAAGCCTGTAAAAGACAGAATACAGGGATAGGGCCTTGAGGCAGTTTGTATAGGTCATATTACTTATGCCCTGTATTCTTTTAGTGAGGAACCTCTGTGGACATTCCAATTGTTGGATATGCCTGGCTAGGTACATACCAAAGGGGGCATTGTACTCAATGATAGGTCTGATGAATGCCAAATACAGTGGAACAATGACTTCCTTGGACTTAAATGCCATACCTTTGTTTATAAGTTCCACAACATAGAATGATTTCCTCACCACTGTATGCACATGATGATCAAAGGCTAGATCACTATCTATGTGTGTTCCTAAGTCCCTGACTACTGGGTCAACCCTAAGGGGTGTGTTGTCAATGTGATAGTTACCAGGGATGGATCGCTTCCCAAAGGATACTATTATGCATTTCTTGGCATTTAGTTTTAGTCCATGACACGGACACCAGAGTCATCTATAACAAAAGGAGTACATACATTTTTTTATCCTTTCTTGACCAAGTATATTCAAAGGAGGAATATTTTAGGTGCTTAATGTGTGATGTCAATGAGAAATATTAAAAAATCCAATATCCTGTAACTATTTTTGATGGGACTATAAAACAATGCAGTCATTACGTGTGGCTTGTTCTTAAACTTTAAGCCTCACATACTGTGCGTCTTTCAATGCCCCATCTACTTAGTTAGTTAGTCAGTTAATTTATTATTTATTTGTTTATTATTTCATTGATAATTTGTAATTGGAGTAGAGCTCTGACATAAAAGGAACAATATTGGTCTCTTCCCAGGTGTGAGATCAAAACATAACAGGAAAAAAATACACATAAGAGAGCAATGAACAAGCATTTCAACCTAGAAAAAAAAACATGCAATTGTACAATATTTACATAGTACATGAGGTGGTTGTACAATATTTACATAGTACATGAAACATATGATTGTACAATATGTACACAGTACATGAAACTTGATTGTACAATATTTACATAGTACATGAGGTAGTTGTACAATATTTACATAGTACATGAAACATATGATTGTACAATATTTACACAGTACATGAAATGTATGATTGTACAATATTTATATAGTACATGAAATGTGATTGTACAATATTTACATAGCACATGAGGTGGTTGTACAATATATACATAGTACATGAAACATGTGCTTGTACAATATTTACATAGTACAGGAAATATGTGATTGTACAATATTTACATAGTACATGAAGCATGGTTGTACAATATTTACATAGTACATGAAACATGTGATTGTACAATATTTACATAGTACATGAGGTGGTTGTGCAATATTTACATAGTACATGAAACATGTGATTGTACAATATTTACATAGTACATGAAATATGTGATTGTACAATATTTACATAGTACATGAGGTGGTTGTACAATATGTACATAGTGCATGAGGTGGTTGTACAATATTTACATAGTACATGAAACGTGATTGTACAATATTTACATAATACATGAGGTGGTTGTACAATATTTACATAGTACATAAGGTGGTTGTATAATATTTCATAGTACATGAAATGTGATTGTGCAATATTTATATAGTACATGAGGTGGTTGTACAATATTTACATAGTACATGCGGTGGTTGTACAATATTTACATAGTACATGAAACGTCTGACTACATGAAACATCTGAATACATGAAATGTCTGCTAGTGGGTGAACATTAAAAATAACATCTGAGTTAGGAAGCTTGAATGACGGGGTGATGATGAAAGTGGCACCACAGGCCAGGCTAGCCACAGCAAGAGCTCAGCTTCTGTCTACTCTCCTATACTGCTCACACAATTTCACCAACATATGCAAAGCTGACCTTCAAAACCTAGAGTCCTGCTACAACAAAATAGCTAGGTTTGTCACCAATCTTCCACAAAAAGCCCATCACTGTACAGCTCTTCAACAACTAAACTGGATCTAGCTCCCCAACCTAACAGTCAACCAACTTACCCTCACCCACAGAATTATTCACAACCCCAACCACTGCCCCGCTGTTTCTACCTTGGTCCTACCCCACATCAACAGTAGGTCCCTCAGGTCTTCCGACAAACCTCTGCTCAAAATAACACAGTCTCTTAACTACCACAGGGACTCCCTCTACTCAAAGAAAATTGCTTCTTCTTCTGCTTTTGGCTTTTCCCGGTTAGGGGTTGTCACAGAGGATCACCTGTCTGCTCATGATTGGTAATGGAGTTTTATGGTATCGCGTTGCCAGCATGGCACCCAACCTTCTACAGAAGGCACACACATGCATGCACATGCTTAGGGTCAATTTAGAGTGTCCAATCCACCTACAGCATGTCTTTGGGATGTGGGAGGAAACCAGAGCAGCCGGAGGAAACCTATGTGGCTACAGGGAGGTCATGCCGACTCCACACAGAAGGCACCGCAGCTGAGGATTGAACCGGAGAACCTCTTGCTGTGAGGTGGCAACACTAACTGCTGCACCAACATGACTGCCCACTCAAACAAAATTGCTATGTATTGGAATTCACTTCCCCTAAACATACAAAACACTCCCTCCTCTCCATCTTTTAAACTAAAACTGAAAGAAGAAGACCTGATAATAACTGGCTCTGCCTCTGTTGCTCACCAGGATACATTTTTTCATATCTCCTGATTGTCGTCACCTCTGCACTATTCTCTTGTATACAGTTCCTAGCTATTTGCTTCTTGGTATTAATATCTGTCTAGTCTATCTTGATTTCACTTTCTTTGTCCTTACTGCACCTCTTGTCTCTCTGATCTTTCCGCTCCTTATTTGTCTCATATTTCTATCTACTTCCATGCTATGTGTCAGTTTCATGTTATTTACAAATGTCATACAAAGAATCTGTAATTTTTAGATTCCACATAGTTTTCCTTATGTGCATTACCATTAGCTAGTTTTACTTAGATGTTTATATTAGATTTTACTCGTAATCCTAATACTGTAAATTCTGTAGTTTACATTGTTTAAATTGCATTGTTTAACTTGTTTACATTGTATTGTACTGTGGAGCTTTTCTCCCCAGGTCTCCACTGAAAACTGGCTACCAGACGAGTCGGACACTATCCAGAAAACAAATGTAAAATAAAAAAATAAAATAGGGACAGAGTCTGAAGAGTGGGTGAAATGGGGTGGGGGTAAAACCAGGAGGGCATGTGTAGCTTAGTATAGGGGCAAGCAGGGTAAGTGAAGTGGGATATTCAAAAAAAGTATGTTCCTGAGGAGACGGGATTAGAGAAGGAGTGGAAGGTAAGATGTAAAAAGACAGATGAGTTATAGTGTTAGGCTATATCATTATTCTAGAAACATCTGCATTAGGACCTAAATTTCAGGTAGATTTTAATGAACCCATCACTATTTGTCTAATCTCTGTTTATCTCTGTCATCTAATGTCTCCCATTCTATTTGTTTATTCTAACACCCCATTCTAATTGTGCATTTTCTGCCACCCCATTCTAACTGTGCATTCTACCACCCTGTTTGTTATTACTGCTTTATTCATGCATGTCACTTGTTTTATTCATACCTGTCAGCCCCTGAACATTTTCTTATCTCGTTTCCTACCCTGTTTGCCTTTCATCCTTCCTTCTCTTTCTTTTGCTGCATATTATGAAAATAAATACTGCCTTTACCCCCCAAAACATGTTGCCCTGCTTCTTCTCACATGGCCCACTTTTATGTTATCCTTTTGTGTGACCTTCTGTTTCTTCATCCCCTTTCCTCTCCTTTACTGTTCACCCTTTTCTGTCCTTATGCTTCATACAGGTGTCCAGCAGTGTACCTTTGAATACTCCATGGCTACTTATTTTCTGTGGCAGTCAATGCCAAGCACTGGGGAGTTATGCTGATTTATTGGGATAGGTGAAGGATGTAAGGATTTAAATTTTCTTGGTTAGAAATCTTTGAGACCTTTCTATTTCAACAATATGCTTGGATTTTTCTATACCAAATGGGGCAAATGATGGATCTGATAACAGATATATTCAGGGGTAGGACATGCTCAAAGATTTGTTTGTGCACTAGTTTCTCTAGTATTTATTATTTATTGATTTATTTATTGGAATTTGTTTACCAGGAAAGTCCACTGGGCCAAGGAGAGCTCATTTTCAGTGGAGACTCGGGGAGAAAAGCTCCACAAAGGCAGCCTGTATGAGACTACATGTTTTTTTCTCCTGGGTCTAAAAGCACTATAAATTACCCCTACTCCCTCAATAACCAGCACCTTGCTCATAATCTGTTTTTTATGCCCCACATTTAAAGCCCTCACTAGAATTGTAGCTGAAAACAAAAGTACACTTAATAGCTTTAGCATGACTTGGCATACTCCTTAATTGCATGCTGTGCTAAACTGATCGACCTGCAAAATTTACTAGTGTGAGCAGTGAATTTAAAGTGGCTTACACTGTTGAAAAAACTAATTTCTG